>NW_028294791.1:0-106000 GCF_964341445.2 Mesoplodon mirus | reverse complement strand
ACAATGCTCTATGCTCCTTTCCATCTCAATGTTCCATGAACCCTGTCATGACAGTGCACCATGCCCATCATCATACTGCTTCATGCTATTGTCATCACAATGAAATCAAAAGGCTCCATGACCTCTGTCATAACAATGCTCCAAACCCTTGTGATCACAATATTCCATTACACTTGTCATCACAATGCCCCATGATGCTCGTCATCACAATTATCAATGGTCTCCTCATCACAATGCTCCATGACATTTGTCATCACAATGCTCAATACACTGGTCATCAAAATGCTCCCTGATACTTGTTGTCTGTGTGCTCCTTGAACCCTGTCATGACAAGGCTCCATGCCTTTTTCGTCACAATGCTCCATGCCCTTTTCATCACAATGCTCCAAGACCCATGCAATCTCAAAGCTCCTTGCCCTTGTCATCACGAAGCTCAATGACGCATGCCATCAGAATGCTCCTTGGTCTTCTCCTCACAATGCTCCATGCCCTTGTCATCACAATGATCCAAGAGCCCTGTAATCACAATGCTCCATGCTCCTTGAAATCAAAATGATCCATGACCTCTGTCATCACAATGCTCCAAACCCTTGTGATCACAATGTTCCATAACACTTGTCATCACAATGCTCCATGATGCCTGTCATCGCAATACTCCATGCACTTTTCATCACAATGCTCCATGACCTTTGTCATCACAATTCTCAATACACTTGTCATCACAATGCTCCCTGACACTTGTCGTCAGAATGCTCCTTGAAACCTGTCACGAAAATGCTCCATGCCTTTTTCATCACAAGGCCCCATGCCGTTTTCATCACAATGCTCCATGCCACTGTAATCAAAATACTCCACAAGCTTGTCATGAGGATGCTCCATGACCATTGTCATCTCAATTCTCCATGCACTTGTCAGCACAATGCTCCCTGACCGTTGTCATCACAATGCTCCAAGCCATTGTCATTACAATGCACCATTACCTTTGTCATCAGAATCCTCCATGACACTTGGCATCACAATGCTCCATGCCATTGTCATCACAATGGGTCACTACATATGTCAACACAGTGCTCCCTGACACCAGTCTTCACAATACTCCATGACCTGGTCATCACAATGCTCCATGCCCTTGTCACCACAGTGCACCATTCCAACAGTCATCGCAATAATCCATGAAACTTATTAGACCATTGCTCCATGCCCTTGTCATCACAATGTTCTATGACCCTTGTCATCACAATGCTCCATGAACTTTTCATCACAATGCTCTTTGATCCTTGTCATCACAATTCCCTATGCCTTTCTCAGCACAATGCTACATGACCCTTGTCATCACAATGCTCCATGTGCTTGTCAGCACGATGCTCCATGACACATGTCATCACAATGAACCATGCGCTTGTCATCACAGTGCTCCACAATCTTGTCACTACAATGCTCCATAAAACTTGTCGTCAAAATGCTCTCTCACCACATATATCACAATGTTACATCCCTATTCATCACAATACTCCCTCACCCCTGTTATCACAGTTTTCCATGACTCCTGTCATCACAATGCTACATGCACTTATCATCACAATGTTCGATGACCCCTGACATCACAATGCTCCATAAACCCTGTCATCAAAATGCTCCATTTTCTTTTAATCAAAATGCTCCATGACCCCTGACATCACAATGTTCCATAACCCCTGTCATCAAAATGTTCCATAACCCTTTTCATCAAATTGCTCCATGACCCTGTCATCACAATGCTCCCTGCCCTTCTCATCACATTGCACAACGCACTTGTCATCAAAATACTACATGACATTTGTCATGACAAAGATCCATGACCCTTGGCATCACAATGCTCCATGTCATTGTCATCACAATGCTCCATGAACACTCTCATCACATTGCTCCATGCCCTTGTCATCACAAAGCTCCATGACACATGTCATCAGAATGCTCCATGGCCTTCTCATCACAATGCTCCTTGCGCTTGCCATCACAATGCTCCATTACCACTGTCATAAAAATGCTCCAGGACCCCTGCCATCACGATGTTCGGTGGCCTTGTCATCACAAGCCTCCATGACCCTTCTCATCACAATGCTCCAAGACCCGTGCAATCACAATGCTCCATACCCATTTTTCATCTCAATGATCCATGAACCCTGTCATCACAATGCACCATGCCCATCATCATAATGCTTCATGCTATTGTTATCACAATGAAATCAAAATGCTCCATGACCTCTGTCATAACAATGCTCCAAACCCTTGTGATCACAATATTCCATAACACTTGTCATCACAGTGCCCCATGACACTCATCATCAAAATTATCCATGGTCTTCTCATCACAATGCTCCATGACCTTTGTCATCACAATGCTCAATACACTTGTCACCCAAATGCTCCCTGACACTTGTTGTCTGTATGCTCCTTGAACCCTGTCATGACAAGGCTCAATGACTTTTTCATCACAGTGATCCATACCCTTTTCCTCACAATGCTCCAAGACCCCTTTAAACACAATGCTCCATGCCCTTGTCATCACAAAGCTCAATGAAACATGACTTCAGAATGCTCCATGGCCTTCTCCTCACAATGCTCCATGCCCATGTCATCACAATGTTCCAAGACCCCTGTAATCACAATGGTCCATGCCCCTTTTCATCAGTATGCTCCATGAGATTTATCATCACAAGTCTCTATGGATTTCTCATCACAATGCTCCAGGACCTTGTCATCACAATTCTTCACGACCTTGTTCTGAACATTCTCAATGGCCCTTGTCATCATAATGCTCCAAGCCCTAGTCATCACAATGCTCCATTATATTTGTCATCAAAATCCTTCATTACATTTGGCATCACAATGCTCCCTGCCATTGTGATTGCAATGGACCATGACATATGTCATCACAATGCTCCCTGACACCTGTCTTCACAATACTCCATGACCTTCTCATCACAATGATCCATGCCCTTGTCATCAAAATGCACCATGTCCAATGTCATCACAATACTCTATGAAACTTTTCAGACCAATGCTCCATGCCCCTGTCACCACAATGCTCCATGCCCTTGTCATCACAATGCTCCATGACCCCTGTCATCACAATGCTCCGTGACTCCAGTCATCACAATGCTTCATATCATTTTTCATCACAATGGTCCATGCCCGCGTCATCACAAGGCTCTGTGACCTTTATAACCACAATGCTCCATGAACTTTTCATCACAATGCTCCGTGACCCTTGTCATCAATATGCTCCATGACACTTGTCATCACAATGTGCTACGTTATTTTCATCAAAACGATCCAAAAATTTGTCATGGTAATGCTCAATAAACCTTGTAATCACAATGCTCCATGCCTTTCTCATCAGAATGCTCCATTACGCCTGTCATAACAATGCTCCATGACCCCTTCCATCACAATATTCCACGGCCTTGTCATCACAAGGCTCCATCACACTTGTCATCACAATGCTCCAAGACCCCTGTAATCACAATGCTCCATGCCATTGTCATCACAAAGCTCCATGACACTTGCCATCAGAATGTTCCATGTCCTTCTCATCAAAATGCTCCATGCCCTTGTCATCACATTTCTCCCTGACACCTGTTTTCACAATACTCCATGAGCTTCTCATCACAATGCTCCATGCCCTTGTCATCACAATGCTCCATGACCCCTGTCATCAAAATAATCCATGAACATTTTCAGCACAGTGCTCCACGACCAACTCATCACAATGCTCCATGGCCAACATCATCACAATGCTCCATGACCACTGTCATCAAAACATTCCATGACACCCGACAACACAATGATCCGGGACTCTTGTCATCACAATGCTCCATTCCCTAGTAATCACAATGCTCCATGCCCCATGTCATCACAACACTCCATGAACATTTTCAGCCCAGTGCTCCATGAAACTTGTCCCCACAATCATCCATGCCCTTGTCATCCCAATGCTCCATGACCCCTGTATTCACAATGCTCCGTGACGCTTTTCATCACAGTGCTCCATGACACATGTCATCACAATGCTCCATGCCTTTGTTAGCAAAATGCTACATGACCTTGTCATTACAATGCTCTATGCGCTTGTCATCACAATACTACATAACCATTGTCATCACAATCCTCCATGAACCTTGGGATCACATTTCTTCATGCCCTTGTCATCACAATGCTCCATGCTCCTTGAAATAAATATGATCCATGAACTCTGTCATCACATTTCTCCAAACCCTAGTGATCAAAATGTTCCATAACACTTGTCATCACAATGCTCCATGATGCCTGTCATCACAATATTCCATGCCCTTTTCATCACAATGTTCCATGACCTTTGTCATCACAATTCTCAATACACTTGTCATCACAATGCTCCATGCGCTTGTCAGCACAATGCTCCATGACACATGTCATCACAATGCACCACGCACTTCTCATCACAATGCTGCTTAAAATATGTCATCACAATGCTCCATGCACTTCTCATCAAAATGCTCTCTCACCACTGATATCACAATGCTACATCACTAATTGTCACATTACTCCCTCAACCCTGTCATCACAATGTTCCATGACTCGTGTCATCACAATGCTACATGCAATTATCATCACAATTTTCGATGACCCCTGACATCACAATGTTCCATAACACCTGTCATCAAATTGTTCCATGACACTTTTCATCAAATTGCTCCATTACCCTGTCATCAGAATGCTCCCTGCCTTTCTCATCACAATGCACAACGCACTTGCCATCAAAAGGCTCCATGACCTTCGTCATCACAAAGATCCATGACCCTTGGCATCACATTGCTCCATGCCCTTGTCTTCACGAAGCTCCATGACACGTCATCAGAATGCTCCATGGCCTTCTCATCACAATGCCCCATGCCCTTGCCATCACAATGCTCCATTACCCCAGTCATAAAAATTCTCCATGACCCCTGCCATCACGATGTTCCTTGGGCTTGTCATCCCAAACTCCATGACCCTTCTCATCACAACGCTCCAATAACCCTTTAATCACAATGCTCTATGCCCCTTTTCATCTCAATGATCCATGAACCCTGTCATCACAATGCACCATGCCCATCATCATAATGCTTCTTGCTATTGTCATCACAATGAAATCAAAATGTTCCATGACCTCTGTCATAAAAATTCTCCAAACCCTTGTGATCACAATATTCCAAAACACTTGTCATCACAATGCCCCATGACGCTCGTCATCACAATTATCTATGGCCTTCTCATCACAATGCTCCATGACCTTTTTCACCACCATGCTCAATACACTTGTCATCAAAATGCTCCCTGATACTTGTTGTCTGTATGCTCCTTGAACCCTGTCATGACAAGGCTCCATGCCTTTTTCATCACAATGATCCATGCCCTTTTCATCACAATGCTCCAAGACCCATGTAATCACAATGCTCCATGCCCTTGTCATCACAAATCTCAATGTCGCATGCCATCAGAATGCTCCTTGGTCTTCTCCTCAAAATGTTCATTGCCCTTGTCATCACAGTGTTCCAAGACCCCTGTAATCACAATTCTCAATGCCCCTTTTCATCAGTATGCCCCATGAGACTTGTCATCACAAGGCTCCATTCTTTGTCATCACAATGCTCCAGGACCTTGTCATCACAACGCTTCTCGAACTTATCATGAAAATTTTCAATGACCCTTGTCATCATAATGTACCAAGCCCTAATCATCACAAAGCTCCATTATATTTGTCATCACAATTCTCCATTACATTTGGCATCATAATGCTCCATGCCATTGCCATCGCAATGGACCATGACATATGTCATCACATTGCTCCCTGACACCTGTCCTCACAGTACTCCATGACCTTCTCATCACAATGCCCCATGCCCTTGTCATCACAATGCACCATGTCCACTGTCATCACAATAATCTATGAAACTTGTCAGACCAATGCTCCATTCCCCTGTCATCACAATGCTCCATGCCCTTGTTATCACAATGCTCCATGACCCCTGTCATCACAATGCTCCGTGACTCCAGTCATCACAATGCTTCATAACGTTTCTCATCACAACGGTCCATGCCCGCGTCATCACAAGGCTCTGTGACCTTTGTAACCACAACGCTCAATGAACTTTTCATCACAATGCTCCGTGACCCTTGTCATCACAATGCTCCATGCCTTTGTCAGAGCAATGCTCCATGATGCTTGTCATCACAATGATCCATACCCTTGCCATCCCAATGCTCCATGACCCCTGTATTTACAATGCTCCTTGACACTTGTTATCACTGTGCTCCATGACACTTGTCATCACAATGCTCCATGCCTTTCTCAGCAAAATGCTACATGACCTTCTCATTACAATGCTCTATGCTCTTGTCATCACAATACTCCATTTCCATTGTCATCACAATCCTCCATGAACCTTGGGATCACATTGCTTCATGCTCTTGTCATCACAATGCTCCATGTTCCTTGAAATCAAAATGATCCATGACCTCTCTCATCACAATGCTCCAAAACCTTGTCATCACAATGTTCCATAACATTTGTCATCACAATGCTCCATGATGCCTGTCATCACAATACTCCATGCCCTTTTCATCACATTGCTCCATGACCTTTGTCATCACAATTCTCAATACACTTGTCATCACAATGCTCCCTCACACTTGTCATCAGAATTCTCCTTGAACCCTGTAACGAAGAGGCTCCATGCCTTTTTCATCACAATGACCCATGCCGTTTTCATCACAATGCTCCATGCCATTGTCATCACAATGCTCCATGTCCTTGTTTTCACAATGTTCCAAGACCCCTGTAATCAGAATGATCCATGCCCCTTTCATCAGTATGCTCCATGAGACTTGTCTTCACAAGGCTCCATGGTTTTCTCATCACAAAGCTCCAGGGCCTTGTCATCACAGTTCTTCACGACCTTCTCATGAAAATCCTCAATGGCACTTGTCATCATAATGCTGCAAGCCCTAGTCATCACAATGCTCCATTATATTTGCCATCACAATCCTGCATTACATTTGGCATCACAGTGCTCCCTGCCATTGTCATCGCAATGGACCATGACATATGTCATCACAATGCTCCCTGACACCTCTCTTCACCATACTCCATGACCTTCTCCTCACAATGCTCCATGCCCTTGTCATCACAATGCACCATGTCCACTGTCCTCACAATAATCTTTGAAACTTCTCAGACCAATGCTCCATGCCCCTGTCCTCACAATGCTCCATGCCCTGGTTATCAAAATGCTCCATGACCCCTGTACTCACAATGCTCCATGACTCCAGTCATCAAAATGATTCATAACGTTTGTCATCACAGCGGTCTATGCCCGCGTCATCACCAGGCTCTGTGTCCTTTGTAACCACAATGCTCCATGAACATTTCATCACAATGCTCCGTGACCCTTGTCATCACAATGCTCCATGCCTTTGTCAGAACAATGCTCCATGACACTTGTCATCACAGTGTGTCACGCACTTTTCATCACAATGATCCACAACCTTGTCATCGCTATGATCCATAAACCTTGTAATCACAATGCTCCATGAACTTCTCATCCAAATGCTCTCTCACCTGAGATATCACAATGTTCCATCACTAGTTATCACAATGCCCCCTCACCCCTGTAATCACAGTGTTCCATGACCCCTGTCATCACAATGCTACATCCCCTTATAAGCACCATGTTCCATGAACCCTGACATCACAATGTTCCATAACCCCTGTCATCAAAATGCTCCATGACACTTTTCATCCCAAAGCTCCATGACCCCTGGCATCACAATGTTGTATAAACCCTGTCATCAAAATGTTCCATTACACTTTTTATCAAATTGCTGCATGACCCTGTCATCAAAATTCTCCCTGCCCTGCTCATCACAATGCACCACACACTTGTCATCAAAATGCTTCATGACCTTTGTCATCACAAAGCTCCATGACCCTTGGCATCACAGTGCTCCACGGCTTTGTCATCACAATGCTCCATGAACACTCTCATCACATTGCTCCATGCCCTTGTCATCACAAAACTCCATGACACTTGTCATCACAATGTTCGATGCGTTCTCATCACAATGCTCCATGCCCCTGTCATTACAATCCTCCATGACACATGTATCACAGTCTTCCGTGCCCTTGTCATCACAATGCTCCATGCCCACTCTCATCACAATAATCAGTGAAATATTTCAGACCAATGCTCAATGCCCTTCTCATCAAAATGCTCCATTACTTCTGTCATAACAATGATCCATGACCCCTGCAATCATGATGTTCCATGGCCTTTTCATCACAAGGCTCCATGACCCTTCTCATCACAATGCTCCAAGAACACTGTAATCACAAAGCTCTATGCCCCTTTTCTTCTCAATAATTCATGATCCCTGTCATCACAATGCACCATGCCCATCATCATAATGCTTCCTGCTATTGTCATAACAAGGAAATCAAAATGCTCCATGACCTCTGTCATAACAATGCTCCAAACCCTTGTGATCACAATATTCCATAACACTTGTCATCACAATGCCCCATGACGCTCGTCATCACAATTATCCATGGTCTTCTCATCACAATGCTCCATGACCTTTGTCATCACAATGCTCAATACACTTGTCATCCAAATACTCCCTGACACTTGTTGTCTTTATGCTCCTTTTACCCTGTCATGACAGGGCTCCATGCCTTTTTCATCACAATGATCCATGCCCTTTTCATCACAATGCTCCAAAACCCATGTAATCACGATGCTCCATGCCATTGTCATCAAAAAGCTCAATGACGCATGCCATCAGAATGCTCCTTGGTCTTCTCCTCACAATGCTCCATGCCCTTGTCATCACAAAGTTCCAAGACCACTGTAATCACAATGCTCCATGCCCTTTTTCATCAGTATGCTCCATGAGACTTGTCATCACCTGGCTCCATGGTTTTGTCATCATAATGCTCCAAGCCCTAGTCATCACAATGCTCCATTATATTTGTCATCATAATCCTCCATTACATTTGGCATCACAATGTTCCCTGCCATTGTCATCGCAATGGACCATGACATATTTCATCACAATGCTCCGTGACACCTGTCTTCAAAATACTCCATGACCTTCTCATCTCAATGCCCCATGCCCTTGTCATCACAATGCACCATGTCCACTGTCATCACAGTAATCTATGAAACATGTCAGACCTATGCTCCATGCCCATGTCATCACAATGCTCCATGTCCTTGTCATCACAATGCTCCATGATCCCTGTCATCACAGTGCTCCGTGATTCCAGTAATCACTATGCTTCATAACGTTTGTCATCACAGCGGTCCATGCCCGCATCATCACAAGGCTCTGTGACCTTTGTAACCACAATGCTCCATGAACATTTCATCACAATGCCCCGTGACCCTTGTCATCACAATACTCCATGCCTTTGTAAGAACTTTGCTCCATGACCCTTGTCATCACAATGTGCCATGCGCTTTTCATCACAATGATCCACAACCTTGTCATCGCTATGCTCCATAAACCTTGTAATCACAATGCTCCATGCACTTCTCATCCAAATGCTCTCTCACATGAGATATCACAATGTTCCATCACTAGTCATCACAACCCTCACTCACCCCTGTTATCACAATGTTCCATGACCGCTGTCATCACAATGCTACATCCCCTTATCAGCACAATGTTCCTTGACCCCTGACATCACAGTGTTCCATAACCCCTGTCATCAAAATGCTCCATGACCCATTTCATCCCAAAGCTCCATGATCCCTGGCATCACAATGTTCTATAAAACCAATCATCAAAATATTCCATTACACTTTTCATCAAATTGCTGCATGACCCTGTCATCAAAATGCTCTCTGCCCTTCTCATCACAATGCACCACACACTTGTCATCAAAATGCTCCATGACCTTTGTCATCACAAAGCTCCATGACACTTGGCATCACAATGCTCCATGTCATTGTCATCACAATGCTCCATGAACCCTCTCATCACATTGCTCCATGCCTTTGTCATCACAAAGCTCCATGACACTTGTCATCACAGTGCTCGATGCCATTCTCATCACAATTCTCCATGCGCTTGTCATTACAATCCTCCATGACCCATGTATCACATTGTACCGTGCCCTTGTCATCACAATGCTCCATGCCCACTCTCATCACAATAATCCATAAAACATTTCAGACCAATGCTCAATGCCCTTCTCATCACAATGCTCCATTACCTCTGTCATAACAATGCTCTATGACCCCTGCCATCACAATGTTCCAGGGCCTTGTCATCAAAAGGCTCCATGACCCTTGTCATCACAATGCTCCATGTCCCCTGTAATCACAATGCTCCATGCCCTTGTCATCACAAATCTCCATGACGCATGCCATCAGAAAGTTCTATGGCTTTCTCCTCAAAATGCCCCAAGACCCCTGTAATCACAATTCTCCATGCCCCTTTTCATCAGAATGCTCCATGAGACTTGTCATCACAAGTCTCCATCGTCATCTCATCACAATACTCCAGGACCTTGTCATCACAATTCTCCATGACACCTGTCATCACAATACTCCATGAATATTTTCAACCCAATGCCCCATTACCTTCTCATCACAATGCTCCAAGACCAGTAACATCACAATGCTCCATGACCACTGTCATCACAATGCGCCATTCCAACTGTCATCACAATAATCCATGAAACTTATTATACCAATGCTCCATGCCCTTGTCATCACAATGCTCCATGCCCTTGCTTTCACAATGTTCCACGACCCCTGTAATCAGAATGCTCCATGCCCCTTTTCATCAGTATGCTCCATGAGACCTGTCATCACAAGGCTCCATGGTTTTCTCATCACAATGCTCAAGGACCTTGTCATCACAATGCTTCACGACATTGTCATGAAAATTCTCAAAGGCCCTTGTCATCATAATGCTCCAAGCCCTAGTCATCACAATGCTCCATCTTATTTGTCATCACAATCCTCCATTACATTTGGCATCACAATGCACGATGCCATTGTCATCGAAATGAACCATGACATATGTCATCAAAATGCTCCCTGACACCTGTCTTCACAATACTCCATGACTTTGTCATCACAATGCTCCATGCCCTTGTCATCACAATGCTCCATGAACCCTGTGAACACAATGCTCCGTGACTCCAGTCATCACAATGCTTCATAACGTTTGTCATCACAACGGTCCATGCCTGCGTCATCACAAGTCTCTGTGACCATTGTAACCACAATGCTCCATGAACATTTCAACACAGTGCTCCGTGACACTTGTCATCACAATGCTCCATGCCTTTGTCAGAAAAATGCTCAATGACCCTTGTCATCAAAACGTGCCACGGGCTTTCCATCACAATGATCCACAACCATGTAATCGCTATGCTCCATAAACCTTGTAATCACAATGCTCCATGCTCTTCTCATCCAAATGCTCTCTCACCTGAGATATAACCATGTTCCCTCACTAGTCATCACAATCCTCCCTCAACCCTGTAATCAAAATGGTCCATGACCACTGTCATCACCATGATCCATTCCCTAGTCATAACAATGTTCCATGACCACTGTCATCACAATACTCCATGAACATTTTCAGCCAAATACTCCATGACCTTCTCATCACAATGCTCCATGACAAATATCATCACAATGCTCCATGACCACTGTCAACACAACACTCCATGACACCCGACAACACAATGATCAGGGACTCTTGTCATTACAATGCTCCATTCACTAGTCATCACAATGCTCCATGACCCCTGTCATCACAATACTCCATGAACATTTTCAGCCCAATGCTCCATGACCCTTGGCATCACAATGATCCATGCCCTTGTCATCCCAATTCTCCATGACCCCTGTATTCACAATGCTCCGTGACACTTGTCATCACAGTGCTCCATGACACCTGGCATCACAATGCTTCATGCCTTTGTCAGCAGAATGCTACATGACCTTGTCCTTACAATGCTCTATGTGCTTGTCATCACAATACTCCATTACCATTATCATCACAATCCTCCATGAACCTTGGGATCACATTGCTTCATGCCCTTGTCATCACAATGTTCCATGCTCCTTGAAATCAGAATGATCCATGACCTCTGTCATCACAATGCTCCAAACCCTTGTGATCACAATATTCCATAGCACTTGTCATCACAACGATTCCATGATGCCTGTCATCACAATACTCCATGCCCTTTTCATCACAATGCTCCATGACCATTGTCATCACAATTCTCAATACATTGTCATCACAATGCTCCCTGACATTTGTCGTCAGAATGCTCCTTGAACCCTGTCACGAAAAGTCTCCATGCCATTTTATTCACAATGTCCCATGCTGTTTTCATCACAATGTTCCATGCCATTGTCATCACAATGGGCTAATACATACGTCATCACAATGCTCCGTGACACCTCCTCTCACAATAATGCATGAACTTGTCATCACAATGCTCCATGCCCTTGTCATCACAATGCGCCATTCCAACTGTCATCACAATAATCCATGAAACTTATTAGACCAATGCTCCATGCCCTTGTCATCCCAATGCTCCATGCCCTTGTTATCACAATGTTTCAAGACCCCTGTAAACAGTATGCTCCATGACCCTTTTCATCAGTATGCTCCATGAGACTTGTCATCACAAGGCTCCATGGATTTCTCATCACAGTGCTCCAGGACCTTGTCATCACAATGCTTCACGATATTGTCATGAAAATTCTCAATGGCCGTTGTCATCATAATGCTCCAAGCCGTAGTCATAACGATGCTCCATTATAGTTGTCATTACAATCCTCCATTACATTTGGCATCACAATGCTCCATGCCATTGTCATCGCAGTGGACCATGACATATGTCATCACAATGCTCCCTGACACCTGTCTTCACAATACTCCATGCCCTTGTCATCATAATGCTCCATGCCCTTGTCATCACAATGCACCATGTCCACTGTCATCACAATCATCTATGAAACTTGTCAGACCAATGCTCCATGACCCTGTCATCACAGTGCTCCATGGCCTTTTCATCACAATGCTCCATGAACCCTGTCTTCACAATGCCCCGTGACTCCAGTCATCACAATGCTTCATAACGTTTGTCATCACAACGGTCCTTTCCCGCATCATCACAAGGCTCTGTGACCTTTGTAACCACAATGCTCCATGAACTTTTCATCACAATGCTCCGTGACCCTTGTCATCACAATGCTCCATGCCTTTGTCAGAACAATGCTTCATGACCTTGTCATCACAATGTGCCATGCAATTTTCATCACAATGATCCACAACCTTGTCATCGCTATGCTCCATAAACCTTGTAATCACAATGCTCCATGTACTTCTCATCCAAATGCTCTCTAACATGAGATATCACAATGTTCCACCAGTAGTCATCACAATCCTCCCTCACCCCTGTTATCACAATGTTCCATGACCCCTGTCATCACAATGCTACATCCCCTTATCTGCACAATGTTCCATGACCCCTGACATCACAATGGTCCATAACCCCTGTAATCAAAATGCTCCATGACCCTTTTCATCCCAAAGATCCATGAACCCTGGCATCACAATGTTCTATAACACCTGTCATCAAAATGTTCCATTACATTTTTCATCAAATTGCTGCATGACCCTGTCATCAAAATGCTCCCTGCCCTTCTCATCACAATGCACCACACACTTGTCATCAAAATGCTCAATGACAATCATCATCACAAAACTCCATGGCACTTGGCATCACAATGCTCCATGTCATTGTCATCACAATGCTCCATGAACCCTCTCATCACATGGCTCCATGCCCTTGTCATCACAAAGCACCATGACACTTGTCATCACAATGCTCGATGCCCTTCCCATCACAATGCTCCATGCCTTTGTCATTACAATCCTCCATGACCCATGTATCACAGTGTTACATGCCCTTGTCATCACAATGCTCCATGCCCACTCTCATCACAATAATCCATGAAACATTTCAGACCAATGCTCAATGCCCTTCTCATCACAATGCTCCATTATCTCTGTCATAATAATGCTCTATGGCCCCTGCCATCACAATGTTCCACGGCCTTGTCATCACAAGGCTCCATGACACATGTCTTGACAATGCTCCAAAACCCCTGTAATCACAATGCTCCATGACCTTGATATCACAAAGCTCCATGACGCATGTCATCAGAATATTCCATGGCCTTCTCCTCACAATCCTCCATGCCCTTTTCATCACAATGCTCCAAGACCCCTGTAATCACAATGCTCCATGACCCTTATCATCAGAATGCTCCATGAGACTTTTCATCACAAGTCTCCATGGTCTTCTCATCACAATGCTCCAGGACCTTGTCATCACCATGCTCCATTTCCTTGTCATCACAATGCTCCATGACCCCTGTCATCAATATACTCCATGAATATTTTCAGCCCTATGCTCCGTGAACTTCTCATCACAATGCTCCAAGACCAATATCATCACAATACTCCATGACCACTGTCATCACAATACTCCATGAATATTTTCAGCCCAATACTCCAGGATGCTTGTCATCACAATGATCCATGCCCTTGTCATCCCAATGCTCCATGACCCCTGTATTCACAATGCTCCGTGACGCTTGTCATCACAGTGCTCCATGACACCTGTCATCACAATGCTCCATGCCTTTGTCAGCAAAATGCTACATGACCTTCTCATTACAATACTCTATGCACTTGTCATCACAATACTCCATTACCATTGTCATCACTATCCTCCATGAACCTTGGGAACACATTGCTTCATGCCCTTGTCATCACAATGCTACATGCTCCTTGAAATCAAAATGATCCATGACCTCTGTCATCGCAATGCTCCAAACACTTGTGATCACAATGTTCCATAACACTTGTCATCACAATGCTCCATGATGCCTGTCATCACAATACTCCATGCCCTTTTCATCACAATGCTCCATGACCTTTGTCATCACAATTCTCAATACACTTGTCATCACAATGCTCCTTGAACCCTGTCATGAAAAGGCTGCATGCATTTTTCATCACAAAGCCCCATGCCGTTTTCATCACAGTGCTTCATGCCTTTGTCATCAAAATACTCCACAAGCTTTTCATCAGAATGCTCCATGACCCTTGTCATCACAATTCTCCATGCACTTGTCAGCACAATGCTCCCTGAACCTTGTCATCACAATGCTCCAAGCCATTGTGATCACAAAGCTCCATTACCTTTGTCATCAGAATCCTCAATGACATTTGTCATCACAATGCTCCATGCCATTGTCATCACAATGGGCCAATACATATATCATCACAATGCTCTGTGACACCTCTTTTCACAATACTGCATGACCTGGTCATCACAATGCTCCATGCCCTTGTCATCACAATGCGCCATTTCAACTGTCATCACAATAATCCATGAAATATTTCAGACCAATTCTCAATGACCTTCTCATCACAATGCTCCATTTCCTATGTCATAAAAATGCTCCATGACCCCTGCCATCAAAATGTTCCACGGCCTTGTCATCAAAAGTCTCCATGGCCCTTGTCATCACAATGCTCCAAAACCCCTGTAATCACAATGCTCCATGCCCTTGTCATCACAATGCTCCATGACCTTTGTCATCACAATTCTCAATACACTTGTCATCACCATGCTCCCTGACACCTGTCGTCAGAATGCTCCTTGAAACCTGTCACGAAAAGGCTGCATGCCTATTTCATCACAAAGCCCCATGCCGTTTTCATCACAATGCTCCATGCCATTGTCATCAAAATACTCCACAAGCTTGTCATCAGAATGCTCCATGACTCTTGCCATCACAATTCTCCATGCACTTGTCAGCACAATGCTCCCTGAACCTTGTCATCACTATGCTGCAAGCCATTGTCATCAAAATGCTCCATTACCTATGTCATCACAATCATACATGACAATTTGCATCACAATGCTCCATGCCATTGTCATCACAATGGGCCAATACATATGTCATCACAATGCTCCGTGACACCACTTTTCACAAAAATGCATGACATTTTCATCACAATGCTCCATGCCCTTCTCATCACAATGCTCCATTACCTCTGTCATCACAATGCTCCAAGACACCTGTAATCACAAAGCTCCATGCCCTTGTCATCACAAAGCTCCATGACGCATGTCATCAGAATGTTCCATGGCCTTCTCCACACAATGCTCCCTGCCCTTGTCATCACAATGCTCCAAGACCCATGTAATCACAATGCTCCCTGCCCTTTTTCATCAGAATGCTCCATGAGACTTGTCATCACAAGTCTCCATGGTCATCTCATCACAATGCTCCAGGACCTTGTTATCACCATGCTCCATTCCCTTGTCATCACAATGCTCCATGACCCCTGTCATCACAATACTCCATGAACATTTTCAGCCCAATTCCCCATGACCTTCTCATCACAATGCTCCAAGACCAATATCATCAAAATTCTCCATGATCACTGTCATCACAACACTCCACGACACCTAACAACACAATGATCTGGGACTCTTGTCATCACAGTGCTCCATTCCCTAGTCATCACAATGCTCCATCACCCCTGTCATCACAATACTCCTTGAACATTTTCAGACCAATGCTCCATGACATTTGTCATCACAATGATCCATGCCTTTGTCATCCCAATGCTCCATGACCCCTGTATTCACAATGCTCCGTGACGCTTGTCATCACAGTGCTCCATGACACCTGTCATCACAATGCTCCATGCCTTTGTCAGCAAAATGCTACATGACCTTGTCATTACAATGCTCTATGTGCTTGTCATCACAATACTGCATTACCATTGTCATCACTATCCTCCATGAAACTTGGTATCACATTGCTTCATGCCCTTGTCATCACGATGCTCCATGTTCCTTGAAATCTAAATGATCCATGACCTCTGTCATCGCAATTCTCCAAACCCTTGTGATCACAATGTTCCATAACACTTTTCATCACAACGCTCCATGATGCCTGTCATCACAATACTCCATGCCCTTTTCATCACAATGCTCCATGACCTTTGTCATCACAATTCTCAATACACTTGTCATCACAATGCTCCCAGACACTTGTCGACAGAATGCTCCTTGAAACCTGTCACGAAAAGGCTCCTTGCATTTTTCATCACAAAGCCCCATGCCGTTTTCATCAGAATGCTCCATGCCATTGTCATCAAAATACTCCATAAGCTTGTCATCAGATTGCTCCATGACCCTTGTCATCACAATTCTCCATGCACTTGTCAGCACAATGCTCCCTGAACCTTGTCATCACTATGCTCCAAGCCATTGTCATCACAATGCTCCTTTACCTTTATCATCAGAATCCTCCATGAAAATTGGCATCACAATGCTCCATACCATTGTCATCACAATGGGCTAAAACATATATCATCACAATGCTCCGTGACAACTCTTCTCACAATACTGCATGACATGTTCATCACAATGCTCCATGCCCTTGTAATCACAATGCGCCATTCCAACTGTCATCACAATAATCCATGAAACTTATTAGACCAAAGCTCCATGCCCTTGTCATCACAATGCTCCATGCCCTTGTTATCACAATGTTCCAAGAACCCTGTAATCAGAATGCTCCATGCCCCTTTTCATCAGTATGCTCCATGAGACTTGTCATCACAAGCCTCCATGGTTTTCTCATCACAGTGCTCCAGGACCTTGTCATCACAATGCTTCACGACATTGTCATGAAAATTCTCAATGGCCCTTGTCATCATAATGCTCCAAGCCGTAGTCATAACAATGCTCCATTATATTTGTCATTACAATCCTCCATTACATTTGGCATCACAATGCTCCATGCCATTGTCATCGCAATGGACCATGACATATGTCATCACAATGCTCCCTGACAACTGTCTTCACAATACTCCATGACCTTGTCATCATAATGCTCCATGCCCTTGTCATCACAATGCACCATGTCCAATGGCATCACAATCATCTATGAAACTTGTCAGACCAATGCTCCATGCCCCTGTCATCACAGTGCTCCATGCCCTTGTCATCACAATGCTCCATGACCCCTGTCATCACAATGCCCCGTGACTCCAGTCATCTCAATGCTTCATAACGTTTGTCATCACAACGGTCCATGCCCGCGTCATCACAAGGCTCTGTGACCATTTTAACCACAATGCTCCATGAACGTTTCATCACAATGCTCCATGACACTTGTCATCACAATGCTCCATGCCTTTGTCAGAACAATGCTCCATGACCCTTTTCATCACAATGTACCATGCGCTTTTCATCACAATGATCCACATCCTTGTCATCGCTATGCTCCATAAACCTTGTAATCACAATGCTCCATGCACTTCTCATCCAAATGCTCTCTCACATGAGATATCACAATATTCCATCACTAGTCATCACAATCCTCCCTCACCCCTGTTTTCACAATGTTCCATGACACCTGTCATCACAATGCTACATCCCCTTATCTTCAAAATGTTCCATGACCCCTGACATCACAATGTTCCATAACCCCTGTCATCAAAATGCTCCATGACACTTTTTATCCCAAAGATCCATGACCCCTGGCATCACAAAGTTCTATAACCCCTGTCATCAAAATGTTCCATTACACTTTTCATCAAATTGCTGCATGACCCTGTCATAAAAATGCTCCCTGCCCTTCTCATCACAATGCACCACACCCTTGTCATCAAAATGCTCCATGACCATTGTCATCACAAAGCTCCATGGCCCTTGGCATCACAATGCTCCATGTCATTGTCATCACAATGCTCCATGAACACTCTCATCACATGACTCCATGCCCTTGTCATCACAAAGCACCATCACACTTGTCATCACAATGCTCGATGCCCTTCCCATCACAATGCTCCATAGCTTTGTCATTACAATCCTCCATGACCGATGTATCACAGTGTTCCGTGCCCTTGTCATCACAATGCTCCATGCCCACTCTCATCACATTAATCCATGAAACATTTCAGACCAATGCTCAATGCCCTTCTCATCACAATGCTCCATTATCTCTGTCATAACAATGCTCCATGACCCCTGCCATCACAATGTTCCACGGCCTTGTCATCACAAGGCTCCATGACCCTTGTCTTCACAGTGCTCCAAAACCCCTGTAATCACAATGCTCCATGCCCTTGATATCGCAAAGCTCCATGACGCATGTCATCAGAATGTTCCATGGCATTCTCCTCACAATGCTCCATGCCCTTGTCATCACAATGCTCCAAGCCCCTGTAATCACAATGCTCCATGCCCCTTATCATCAGAATGCTCCATGAGACTTGTCATCACAAGTCTCCATGGTCTTCTCATCACAATGCTCCAGGACCTTGTCATCACCATGCTCCATTCCCTTGTCATCACAATGCTCCATGACCCCTGTCATCACAATACTCCATGAATATTTTCAACCCAATGCTCCATGACATTCTCATCACAATGCTCCATGACCAATATCATCACAAGGCTCCATGACCCTTGTCATCACAATGCTCCAAAACCCCTGTAATCACAATGATCCATGTCATTGTCATCACAATGATCCATGAACCATCTCATCACATTGCTCCATGCCCTTGTCATCAAAAGCTCCATGACACTTGTCATCACAATGGTCGAAGCCGTTCTCATCACAATGCTCCATGCCCTTGTCATTACAATCCTCCATGCCCCATGTATCACAGTGTATCGTGCCCTTGTCATCACAATGCTCCATGCCCACTCTCATCACAATAATCCATGAAACATTTCAGACCAATGCTCAATGCCCTTCTCATCACAATGCTCCATTACCTATGTCATAAAAATGCTGCATGACCCCTGCCATCAAAATGTTCCACGGCCTTGTCATCATAAGGCTCCATGGCCCTTGTCGTCACAATGCTCCAAAACCCCTGTAATCAAAATGCTCCATGCCCTTGTCATCAAAATGCTCCATGACCTTTTTCATCACAATTCTCAATACACTTGTCATCACAATGCTCCCTGACACTTGTCGTCAGAATGCTCCTTGAACCCTGTCACGAAAAGGCTGCATGCCTTTTTCATCACAAAGCCCCATGCCGTTTTCATGACAATGCTCCATGCCATTGTCATCAAAATACTCCACAAGTTTGTCATCAGAATGCTCCATGACTCTTGCCATCACAATTCTCCATGCACTTGTCAGCACAATGCTCCCTGAACATTGTCATCACTATGCTCCAAGCCATTGTCATCAAAATGCTCCATTACCTTTGTCATGAGAATCATCCATGACAATTTGAATCACAATGCTCCATGCCATTGTCATCACAATGGGCCAATACATATGTCATCACAATGCTCCGTGACACCACTTTTCACAATACTGCATGACCTGGTCATCCCAATGCTCCATGCCCTTCTCATCACAATGCTCCATTACCCCTGTCATCACAATGCTCCAAGACCCCTGTAATCACAAAGTTCCATGCCCTTGTCATCACAAAGCTCCATGACGCATGTCATCAGAATGTTCCATGGCCTTCTCCAGACAATGCTCCATGCCCTTCTCATCACAATGCTCCGTGACTCCAGTTATCACAATGCTTCATGACCTTTGTCATCACAGTGGTCCATGACCTCGTCATCAACAGTCTCTGTGACCATTTTAACCACAATGCTCCATGAACTTTTCATCACAATGCTCTTTGACCTTTGTCATCACAATGCTCTATGCCTTTCTCAGCACAATGCTCCATGACCCTTGTCATCACAATGCTCCATGCGCTTGTGAGCACAATGCTCCATGACACATGTCATCCCAGTGCACCATGCGCTTGTCATCACAGTGCTCCAAAATCTTGACATCACAATGCTCAATGAACCTTTTCATCACAATACTCCATGGACTTCTCACCAAAATGCTCTCTCACCACTGATGTCACAATGTTACATCAATATTCGTCACAATATTCCCTCACCCCTGTCATCAAAATGTGCCATGACTCCTGTCATCACAATGCTACATGCACTTATCATCACTATGTTCGATGACCCCTGACATCACAATGTTCCATAACCACTGTCATCAAAATGTTCCTTGACACTTTTCATCAAATTGCTCCATGACCCTGTCATCACAATGCTCCCTACCCTTCTCATCACAATGCACAACGCCCTTGTCATCAAAATGCTCCATGCCCTTGTCATCACAATGCTCCAAGAACCATGTAATCACAATGCTCCATTCCCTAGTGATCACAATGCTCCATGACACCTGTCATCACAATAATCCATGAATATTTTCAGCCCAATGCCCCATGACCTTCTCATCAAAATGCTCCAAGACCAATATCATCACAATGCTCCATGATCACTGTCATCACAACACTCAATGACACCTGAGAACACAATGATCTGGGACTCTTGTCATCACAATGCTCCATTCCCTAGTCATCACAATGCTCCATGACCCCTGTCATCACAATACTCCAGGAACATTTTCAGCCCAATTCTCCATGACCCTTGTCATCACAATGATCCATGCACTTGTCAACCTAATGCTCCATGACCCCTGTATTCACAATGCTCCGTGACGATTGTCATCACTGTGCTCCATGACACATGTCATCACAATGCTCTATGCCATTCTCAGCACAATGCTCCATGCCCTTTTCATCACAATGCTCCATGACCCCTGTCATCACAATGCTCCGTGACTCCAGTCATCACAATTCTTCATAACATTTGTCATCACAATGTTCGATACCCATGTCATCACAAGGCTCTGTGACTTTTGTAAACACAATGCTCCATGAACTTTTCATCACAATGCTCTGTGACACTTGTCATCACAATGCTCCATGCCTTTGTCAGAAAAATGCTCCATGACACTTGTCATCACAATGTGTGACACGCTTTTCATCCCAACGGTCCACAAATTTGTCATCGCAATGTTCCATAAACCTTGAAATCACAATGCACCATTCCCTTCTCTTCACAATGCTCCATTACCCCTTTTATAACAATGCTCCACTACCACTGCCATCACAATGTTCCACGGCCTTGTCTTCACAAGGCTCCATGACACTTGTCATCACAATGCTCCAAGACTCCTGTAAGCATAATGCTCCATGCCCTTATCATCACAAAGCTCCATGACACATGTTATCAGAATGTTCCTTGTCCTTCTCCACACAATGCTCCATGCCCTTGTCATCAAAATGCTCCAAGACCCCTGTAATCACAATGCTCCATGCCCCTTTTCATCTCAATGCTCCATGAACCCTCTCATCACAATGCATCATGCCAATCATCATAATGCTTCCGGCTATTGTCAGCACAATGAAATCAAAATTCTCCATGACCTCTGTCATCACAATGCTCCATGACACCTGTCATCACAATACTCCATGAACATTTTCAGCCCAATGCTCCATGAACTTTGTCATCACAATGATCTTTGCCCTTGTCATCCCAATGCTACATGACGCCTGTATTCACAATGCTCCGTGACGCTTGTTATCACAGGGCACCATGACACTTGTCATCACAATGCTCCATGCCTTTGTCAGCAAAATGCTACATGACCTTGTCATTATAATGCTCTATGTGCATGTCATCACAATACTCCATTACCGTTGTCATCACAATCCTCCATGAACCTTGGGATCACATTGCTTCATGCCCTTGTCATCACAATGCTCCATGCTCCTTGAAATCAAAATGATCCATGACCTCTGTCATCACAATGCTCCAAACCCTTGTAATCACAATGTTCCATAACACTTGTCATCACAATGCTCCATGATGCCTGTCATCACAATATTCCATGCCCTTTTCATCACAATGCTCCATGACCTTTGTCATCACAATTCTCAATACACTTGTCATCACAATGCTCCCTGACACTTGTCGTCAGAATGCTCCTTGAACCCTGTCTCGAAAAGGCTCCATGCCTTTTTCATCAGTATGCCCCATGCCGTTTTCATCACAATGCTCCATGCCATTGTCATCAAAATACTCCACAAGCCTTTCATCAGAATACTCCATGACCCTTGTCATCACAATTCTCCATGCACTTGTCAGCACAATGCTCCCTGACCCTTGTCATCACAATGCTCCAAGCCATTGTCATCACAATGCTCCATTACCTTTGTCATCAGAATCCTCCTTGACACTTGGCATCACAATGCTCCATGCTATTGTCATCACAATGGGCCATTACATATGTCATCACAATGCTCCCTGACACCTGTCTTCCCAATACTGCATGACCTGGTCATCACAATGCTCCATGCCCTTGTCATCACAATGCACCATTCCAACTGTCATCGCAATAATCTATGAAACTTATTAGACCAATATTCTATGCCCTTGTCATCACAATACTCCATGCCCTTGTTATCACAATGCTCCATGACCCTTGTCATCACAATGCTCCGTGACTCCAGTTATCACAATGCTTCATGACCTTTGTCATCACAGTGGTCCATGACCTCGTCATCAACAGTCTCTGTGACCATTTTAACCACAATGCTCCATGAACTTTTCATCACAATGCTCTTTGACCTTTGTCATCACAATGCTCTATGCCTTTCTCAGCACAATGCTCCATGACCCTTGTCATCACAATGCTCCATGCGCTTGTGAGCACAATGCTCCATGACACATGTCATCCCAGTGCACCATGCGCTTGTCATCACAGTGCTCCAAAATCTTGACATCACAATGCTCAATGAACCTTTTCATCACAATACTCCATGGACTTCTCACCAAAATGCTCTCTCACCACTGATGTCACAATGTTACATCAATATTCGTCACAATATTCCCTCACCCCTGTCATCAAAATGTGCCATGACTCCTGTCATCACAATGCTACATGCACTTATCATCACTATGTTCGATGACCCCTGACATCACAATGTTCCATAACCACTGTCATCAAAATGTTCCTTGACACTTTTCATCAAATTGCTCCATGACCCTGTCATCACAATGCTCCCTACCCTTCTCATCACAATGCACAACGCCCTTGTCATCAAAATGCTCCATGACCTTTGTCATCACAAAGATCCATGACCCTTGGCATCACAGTGCTCCATGTCATTGTCATCACAATGCTCCATTAATGTTCTCATCACATTGCTTCATGTCCATGTCATCACAAACCTCCATGACACATATCATCAGAATGCTCCATGGCCTTCTCATCACAATGCTCCTTGCCCTGCTATCACAATGCTCCATTATCCCTGTCATACCCATGATCCATGACCCCTGCCATCACGATGTTCCATGGCCTTGTCATCACAAGGCTCCATGACCCTTCTCATCACAATGCTCCAAGAACCCTGTAACCACAATGATCCATGCCCATTTTCATCTCAATGTTTCATGAACCCAGTCATCACAATGCACCATGACCATCATCATAATGCTTCATGCTATTGTCATCACAATGAAATCAAAATGCTCCATGATCTCTGTCATAACAATGCTCCAAACGCTTGTGATCACAATATTCCAAAACACTTGTCATCACAATGCACCATGACGCTCGTCATCACAATTATCCATGGTCTTCTCATCACAATGCTCCATGACCTTTGTCATCACGATGCTCAATACACTTGTCATCAAAATGCTCCCTGACACTTGTTGTCTGTATGCTCCTTGAACCCTGTCATGACAAGGCTCCATGCTTTTTCATCACAATGATCCAAGACCCATGTAATCACAATGCTCAATGCCCTTGTCATCACAAAGCTAAAGGACGCATGTCTTCAGAATGCTCTTGGTTTTCTCCTCACAATGCTCCATGCACATGTCATCACAATATTCCAAGACGCCTGTAATCACAATGGTCCATGTCCATTTTCATCATTATGTTCCATGAGATTTGTCATCACAAGGCTCCATGTTTTTCTCATCACAATGCTCCAGGATATTGTCATCACAATGCTTCACGACCTTGTCCTGAAAACTCTCAATGGCCCTTGTCATCATAATGCTCCAAGCCCTAGTCATCACAGTGCTCCATTATATTTGTCAACACAATCCTCCATTACATTTGGCATCACGAGTCTCCCTGCTATTGTCATCGCAATGGACCATGACATATGTCATCACAATGCTCCCTGACAACTGTCTTCACAATATTCCATGACCTTGTCATCACAATGATCCATGCCGTTGTCATCACAATGCACCATGTCCACTGTCCTCACAATAATCTATGAAAGTTGTCAGATGAATGCTCCATGCCCCTGTCATCACAATGCTCAATGCCCTTGTCATCACAATGCACCATGACCCCTGTCATCACAATGCTCTGTGACTCCAGTCATCACAATGCTTCATAACATTTGTCATCACAGTGCTCCATGCCCGCGTCGTCACAAGGCTCTGTGTCGTTTGTAACCACAATGCTCCATGAACATTTCATCACAATACTTCGTGACCCTTGTCATCACAATGCTCCATGCCTTTGTCAAAAAAATGCTCCATGACCCTTTTCATCACAATTTGCCACGCACTTTTCATCACAACGGTCCACAATTTTCTCATTGCAATGCTCCATAAAACTTGTAATCACAATGCTCCATGCCCTTCTCATCACAATGCTCCATTACCCCTGTCATAACAGTGCTCCATGACGCCATCCATCACGATGTTCCATGGCCTTGTAATCACAAGGCTCCATGACACTTGTTATCACAATGCTCCAAGACCACTGTAATCACAATGTTCCATGTCCTTGTCATCACAAAGCACCATGACACATGTCATCAGAATGTTCCGTGGCCTTCTCATTAAATGCTCCATGCCATTGTCATCTCAGTGCTCCAAGACCCCTGTAATCACAATGCTCCATGCCCCTTTTCATCTCCATGCTCCATGAACGCTGTCATCACAATGAATCATGCCCATCATCATATTGCTTCCGGCTATTGTCAGCACAATGAAATCAAAATTCTCCTTGACCTCTGTCATCACAATGCTCCATGACCCCTGTCATCACAATACTCCATGAACATTTTCAGCCCACTGCTCCATGACACTTGTCATCACAATGATCCATGCCCTTGCCATCCCAATGTTCCATGTCCCCTGTATTCACAATGCTCCTTGACGCTTGTCATCACAGTGCTCCATGACACCTGTCATCACAATGCTCCATGACTTTGTCAGCAAAATGCTACATGACCTTCTCATTACAATTCTCTATGTGCTTGTCATCACAATACTCCATTTCCATTGTCATCACAATCCTCCATGAACCTTGGGATCACATTGCTTCATGCCCTTGTCATCACAATGCTCCATGCTCCTTGAAATCCAAATGATCCATGACCTCTGTCATCACAATGCTCCAAACCATTGTGATCCCAAAGTTCCATAACACTTGTCATCACAATGCTCCATGATGACTGTCATCACAAAATTCCATGCCCTTTTCATCACAATGCTCCATGACCTTTGTCTTCACAATGCTCAGCACACTTGTCATCAAAATGCTCCCTGACACTTGTCATCAGAATGCTCCTTGAACCCTGTCACAAAAAGGCTCCATGCCATTTTCATCACAATGCCCCATGCCGTTTTCATCACAATGCTCCGTGACCATTGTCATCAAAATGCTCCATGCCTTTCTTTGAAAAATGTTCCATGACCCTTCTCATCACAATGTGCCATTCGCTTTTCATTGCAATGCTCCATAAACCTTGTAATCACAATGCTCCATACACTTCTCATCAAAATGCTCTCTCACCAGAGATATCACAGTGTTTCATCACTAGTCGTCACAATACTCCCTCACCCCAGTAATCACAATGTCCCATGACCCCTGTCATCACAATGCTACATCCCCTTATCATCACAATGTTCCATGACACCTGACATCACAATGTTCTATAACACCTGTCATCAAAATGTTCCAATACACTTTTCATCGAATTGCTGCATGACCCTGGCATCAAAATACTCCCTGCCATTCTCATCACAATGCACCATGCACTTGTCATCAAAATGCTCCATGACCTTTGTCATCACAAAGCTCCATGACCCCTGGCATCACAGTGCTCGATGTCATTGTCATCACAATGCTCCATGAACCCTCTCATCACATTTCTCCATGCCCTTGTCATCACAAAGCTCCATGACACCTGTAATCACAATGCTCGATGCCTTTCTCATCACAATGCCCCATGCCCTTGTCATTAGAATCCTCCATGACCCATGTATCACAGTGTTCCATGCCCTTATCATCACAATGCTCTATGCCCACTCTCATCACAATAATCCATGAAACATTTCAGACCAATGCTCCATGCCCTTCTCATCACTATGCTCCTTTACTTCTGTCATAACTATGCTCCATGACACCTGCCATCACAATGTTCCACGGCCTTGTCATCACAAGGCTCCATGACACTTGTCATCACAATGCTCCACGACCCATCTAATCAAAATGCTCCATGCCCTTGTCATCAAAAAGCTACATGACGCATGTCATCAGAATGTTCCATGGCCCTGTCATCAAAATTCTCCATGCCCTTGTCATCACAATGCTCCAAGACGCTTTTAATCAAAATGCTCCATGCGTCTTTTCATCTCAATGCTCCATGAACCCTGTCATCACAATGGACGACGCACATCATCATAATGCTTCAGGCTATTGTCATCACAATGAAATCAAAATGCTCCATGACCTCTGTCATCACAATGCTCCAAACCCTTGTGATCACAATGTTCCATAACACTTATCATCACAACACCCCTTGACACTCATCATCACAATTATCCATGGTCTTCTCATCACAATGCTCCATGACCTTTGTCATCACAATGCTTAATACACTTGTTATCACAATGCTCCCTGACACTTGTCATCAGTATGCTCCATTCACCCTGTCATGACACGTCTCCATGCCATTTTCATCACAATGATCCATGCCATTTTAATCACAATGCTCCAAAACCCCTGTAATCACAATGCTCCATGCCGTTGTCATCATAATGCTCAATGATGCATGTCATCAGAATGCTCCATGGCCTTCTCACCACAATGCTCCATGCCCTTGTCATCACAATGCTCCAAGACCCCTGTAATCACAATGCTCTTTGTCCCTTTTCATCAAAATGCTCCATGAGACTTGTCATCACCAGTCTCCATTGTCTTCTCATCAAAGTGCTCCAGGAACTTCTCATCAAAATGCTCCATGTTCCCTGTCATCACAATACTCCATGAACTTTTTCAGCCCAATGCTCCATGACCCTTGTCATCACAATCATCCATGCCCTTGTCATCCCAATGCTCCATGACCCCTGTATTCACAATGCTCTGTGACGCTTGTCATCACAGGGCTCCATGACACCTGTTATCACAATGTTCCATGCCTTTGTCAGCAAAATACTACCTGACCTTGTCATTGCAATGCTCTATGCGCTTGTCATCACAATACTCCATTCCCATTGTCATCACAGTCCTCCATGAACCTTGGGATCACATTGCTTCATGCCCTTGTCATCACAATGCTCCATGCTCCTTGAAATCTAAATGATCCATGACCTCTGTCATCACAATGCTCCAAACCCTTGTGATCACAATGTTCCATAGCACTTGTCATCACAACGCTCTAAGAGCCTGTCATCACATTACTCCATGCCTTTTTCATCACAATGCTCCATGACCTTTGTCATCACAATTCTCAATACACTTGTCATCACAATGCTCCCTGACACTTGTCATCAGAATGCTCCTTGAACCCTTTCACGAAAATGCTCCATGCCTTTTTCATCACAATGCCCATGCCGTTTTCATCACAATGATCCATGCCATTGTCATCAAAATACTCCACAAGCTTGTCATCAGAATGCGCCATGACGCTTGTCATCACAATTCTCCATGCACTTGTCAGCACAATGCTCCCTGACCCTTGTCATCACAATGCTCCAAGCCATTGTCATCACAATGCTCCATTTCCATTATCATCAGAATCCTCCATGACACTTGGCATCACAATGCTCCATGCCATTGTCATCCCAATGGGCCATTACATATGTCATCACAATGCTCCCTGACACCTGTCTTCACAATACTGCATGACCTGGTCATCACAATGCTCCATGCCCTTGTCATCACAATGCGCCATTCCAACTGTCATCGCAATAATCCATGAAACTTATTAGACCAATGTTCCCTGCCCTTGTCATCACAATGCTCCATGCCCTTGTTATCACAATGCTCCATGACCCCTGTCATCACAATGCTCCATGAATCGATTCATCACAATGCTTCATGACCTTTGTCATCACAATGGTCCATGCCCTCGTCATCCACAGTCTCTGTGACATATTTAACCACATTGCTCCATGAAATTTTCATCACAATGCTCTTCGACCCTTGTCATCACAATGCTCTATGCCTTCCTCAGCACAATGGTCCATGACCCTTGTCATCACAGTGCTCCATGCGCTTGTCAGCACAATGCACCATGACCCATGTCATCACAATGCACCCTGCGCTTGTCATCACAGTGTTCCACAATCTTGTCACCACAATGCTCCATAAAACTTGTCATCACAATTTTCCATGCACTTCTCATCAAAATGCTCTCTCACCACAGATATCACAATGTTACATCACTATTCATCACAATACTCCCTCACCACTGTCATCACAATGTTCCATGACTCCTGTCTTTGCAATGCTACATGCACTTATCATCACAAAGTTCGATGACCCCTGACATCACAATGTTCAATAACCCCTGTCATCAAAATATTCCATTACAATTTTCATCAAATTGCTCTATGACCCTGTCATCACAATGCTCCCTGCCCTTCTCATCACATTGCACCACCCCTTGTCATCATATTGCTCCATGACCTTTGTCATCACAAAGCTCCATGACCCTTGGCATCTCAATGCTCCATGCCATTGTCCACAAAATGCTCCATGAACCCTCTAATCACAATGTTCCATGCCCCTTTGCATCTCAATGCTCCATGAACCCTGTCATCAAAATGCACCATGCCCATCATCATAATGCTTCAGGCTCTTGTCATCACAATGAAATCAAAATATTCGATGATCTATCTCATCACAATGCTCCAAATCCTTGTGATCACAATGTTCTATAACACTTATCATCACAACGCCCCATGACGCTCATCATCACAATTATCCATGCTCTTCTCATCACAGTGCTCCATGACCTTTGTCATCACAATGCTCTATAAACTTGTCATCACAATGCTCCTTGACACTTGTCATCAGTATGCTCCTGGAACCCTGTCATGACAAGGCTCCATACCATTTTCATAACAATGATCCATGCCAATTTCATCACAATGCTCCAAGACACCAGTAATCACAGTGCTCCATGCGCTTGTCATCACAATGCTCCAAGACCCCTGTAATCACAATACTCCATGCCCCTTTTCATCAGAATGCTCCATGAGACTTGTTATTACAAGGCTCCATGGTCTTCTCTTCACAATGCTCCAGGAATTTATCACAGTGCTCCATTCCCTTGTCATCACAATGCTCCATGACCCCTGTCCTCACAATACTTCCTGAATATTTTCAGTCCAATTCTCCAGGAACTTCTCATCACAATGCTTCATGATCCCTATCATCACAATGCTCCATGACCACTGTCATCACAACGCTCCATGACCCCTGACAACACAGTGATCCGGGACTCTTGTCATCACAATGCTGCATTCCCTAGTCATCACAGTGCTCCATGAACATTTTCAGCCCAATGCTCCATGACACTTGTCATCACAATGATCCATGGCCTTGCCATCCCTATGCTCCATGACCCCTGTAATCACAATGATCCGTGATGCTTCTCATCACAGTGCTCCATGACCCTTATCATCACAATGCTCCATGCCTGTGTCAGCAAAATGCTACATGACCTTGTCATCACAATGCTCCATTTGCTTGTCATCACAATACTCCATTACCTTTGTCATCACAATCCTCCATGAAACTTGGGATCACATTGCTTCATGCCCTTGTCATCACAATGCTACATGCTCCTTGAAAACAAAATTATCCATGAATTCTATCATCACAATGCTCCAAACCCTTGTGATCACAATGTTCCATAACACTTGTCATCACAACGCTCCATGATGCCTGTCATCACAATACTCCATGCCCTTTTCGTCAAAATGCTCCATGATCTTTTTCATCACCATTCTCAATACACTTGTCATCACAATGTTCCCTGACACTTGTCGTCAGAATATTCCTTGAAACCTGTCATGAAATGGCTTCATGCCTTTTTCATCACAATGCTCCATGCCCTTTTCATCACAAGGCTCCATGCCATTGTCGTCACAATACTCCACAAGCTTGTCATCAGAATGCTCCATGACACTTGTCATCACAATGCTCCATGGCCACTCTCATCACAATGCTCCATTCCCCTTGTCATTACAGTGCTCCATGACGCTCGTCATCACAATTATCCATGGTGTTCTCATCACAAATCTCCACGGTCTTGCCATCACAATGCTCCATGCCCTGGTCATCACAATGCTCCATGTCCCCTGTCATCACAATTCTCCTCGTTCTTGGCATCACTGTGCACCATGACACTTCTCATCACCGTGTTACATGATTTGTCATCACAATTCTCTATGCACTTGTCATAGCAATGCTCCATAACCCCTGTCATAGGAAGCTCCATGTGCTTGTCATCACAATGCTTCATGAACTTGTCATCAAAATTCTCAATGGCCCTTGTCATCACAATGCTCCATGCCCTTGTCATCACAATGCTCCATGTCCATTGTCATCACAATGCTCCAAGCCCTTGTCATCAAAATGCTCCATTACATTTGTCATCACAATCCTCCATGACACTTGGCATCACAATATTCCATTCCATTGTCATCGCAATGGACCATGACATATGTCATCACAATGCTCCCTGAGACCTGTCTTCAAAATACTCCATGACCTTCTCATCACAATGCTCCATGCCTTTGTCGTCACATTGCACCATGCCCACTGTCATCACAATAATCCACGAAACATGTCAGGCCAATGCTTCATGCCCCTGTCATCACAATGCTCATTGCCTTTTCATCACAAAGCTCTATGACCCCTGTCATCACAATGCTCCGTGACTCCAGTCATCACAATGCTTCATGACCTTTGTCATCACAATGGTCCATGCCCTCGTCATCACTAGGCTCTGTGACCTTTGTCACCAAAATGCTCCATGGAATTTTCATCACAATGCTCGGTGACCCTTGTCATCACATTGCTCCATGGCCCATGTCATCACAATGCACCATGTGCTTGTCATCACAGTGCTCCACAAGCTTGTCATCACAATGCTCCATAAAACTTGTCCTCACAATGCTCCATGCACTTCTTATCAAAATGCTCTCTCACGAATGATATCAAAATGTTCCCTCACTAGTCATCACAATACACCCACTCCCCTGTCATCACAATGGTCCACAACACTGTCATGAAAATGTTCCATGACTCCTGACATCACAATGTTCCATAACCCCTGTCATCAAAATGTTCCATGACACTTTTCATCAAATTGCTCCATGACCCTGTCATCACAATGCTCCCTGCCCATCACAAGGGAATGCACCACACCCTTGTCATCAAAATGCTCCATGACCTTTGTCATCACAAAACTCCATGACCCTTGGCATCACAATGCTCCATGCCATTATCATCACAAGGCTCCAAAAACCTCTCATCACATTGTTCAAAGCCCTTTTCATCACACGATCCATGATGCATTTCATCACAATGCTCGATGCCATATCTTCTCACAATGCTCCATGCGCTTCTCATTACAATCCTCCATGAACCATGTATCACAGTGCTCCGTTCCCTTGTTATCACAATGCTCCTTGCCCCCTCTCATCACAATAATCCATGAAACATTTCAGACCAATGTTCCATGCCCTTTTCATCACAATGATCCAAGACTCCTGTAATCATAATGCTCCATGCCCCTTTTCATCTCAATGCTCCATGAATGCTGTCATCACAATGCACCAAATGCGCATCATCATAATGCTTCATGCTTTTGTCATCACAATGAAATCAAAATTCTCTATGACCTCTTTCATCACAATGCTCCAAATCCTTGTGATCACAATATTCCATAACACCTATCATCAGAGCTCCACATAACGCTCGTCATCACAAGTATCCATGGTCTTCTAATCACAATGCTCCATGACATTTGTCATCACAGTGCTCAATACCCTTGTCATCACAATGGTCCCTGACACTTGTCATCAGTATGCTCCTTGAACCCTGTCATGACAAGGCTCCATGCCTTTTTCATCACAATGTTACATGCCCTTTCCCTCACAGTGCTCCAAGGCCCCTTTAATCACAATGTTCCATGCCCTTGTCCTCACAAAGCTCCATGATGCATGTCATCAAAACGCTCCATGACATTCTCATCCCATTGTTCACTGCCCTTGTCATCACTATGCTCCAAGACCCCTGTAATCACTATGCTCCATGACCCTTTTCATCAGAATGCTCCATGAGACTTGTCATCACATGGCTCCATGGTCTTCTCATCACAATGCTCCAGTACCTTGTCATCACAATGCTCCTTGACCCCTGTCATCACAATACTCCATGAAAATTTTCAGCCCAGTGCTCCATGACGTTCTCATCACAATGTTCCATGACCTCTGTCATCACAATGCTCCATGACCACTGTCATCACAACGCTCCATGAACCCTGACAACACAATGATCTGGGAAACTTGTCATCAAAATGCTCCATGCCCTTGTCACCCCAATGCTCCATGAACCCTGTAATCACAATGCTCCATGACGCTTGTCATCACAGTGCTCCATGAACCTTGTCATCACAATGCCTTTGACAGCAAAATGATACATAATCTTGTCATCACAATGCTCCATGCGCTTGTCATCACAATCCTCCATGACCCTTGGGATCATATTGCTTTATGCCCTTGTCACCTCTATCTTGCCTTTCTGGTTTTTACAGATTTTCGGATGTCCTTTTTGAACGGTGGGAAGTGACAATTCTTTGTAGTGTGGATTTGCATTGCGCACTTGCTTGATTGGCCAAAAAGGGCCTATGCCTTTCCTCCTGAATATATTCAGGAGAAAATTCATACGCTGTTTTTGGCCAAGTGCATCATTCTCGAAGTTGTGATGCCTTTCCTGTGCTTTAAATGTGATTCCAATTTACCTCTTGAAATATGTTTTGTGCAATTCTGCCTCATTTTCAAGTCCGCTTTGTTGCCTTCCCTCAACAGATTTTTGGAAGAGAGTAGTCCTTTATAACTCTGCAGGTTTTTGATTTGCTTTGCCCCTGAGCTCCAATTTTCAAATCCCATTATTGGGAGCTGACCGCAAATCCACAATTTTGCTTCAGGAACTATACTGGTTCCAGGGGTGGCTATACTGGTTCCCTGTGGGTGGCTGAGGCTTTGGTTAATTCTTCTTCCTGACGGGAATTTAGAGTGACATGTGTCCGTCCAAAGGCCTACATCTACTCTCTGATTGGTTCTCCCTCTTCCCTTTCATCCTCTGCACAATTAGCAAACTGTGCGAACCAGGAGGTTATAGGGGATGACTCTCCTAAGTTGGGAGATTGATAGTAAATTAGTTGGAATGCCAAACTGTAGCACAAGGAGAGGAAAAAGTAGGAGACTTTCAGAAACCTTTCGCCATCACAGGGTGTCCATTCTCTAGGTTTCCCATACATGTTATAACTGTAGTGATATTCCCTTCTACCTGGAAATTTAGGACCCATGGAATGGTGGCATGCATTACTACTTTAAAGGGTCTGCATTTTCTCTCCCAATCTCACCAGTCCTCTCAGTCCCAAGTGTCCAGCCTTATGTCTCATCCAGCTGTCTTTGCAGATAGGGTCATTATAGGTTTCATCAGAACCCCTGAAGGAATTGTGTAAGAATTTCGCTGTTTTTTGTTTTGTTTTTGAAATTCATTTTTATAATGGGGTTGAGCTGATTTTCACTGACGTGTTTTTTTTTTTTTGACTCTATTTTTTTTTATTTTTTTTAATTTATTTTATTTTATTTTTTTGCTTTATAACAAATTTAATCAGTTATACATATACATATGTTTCCATATCCCCTCCCTTTTGCGTCTCCCTCCCACCCTCCCTATCCCACCCCTCCAGGCGGTCACAAAGCACCGAGCTGATCTCCCTGTGCTATGCGGCTGCTTCCCACTAGCTATCTACCTCACGTTTGGTAGTGAATATATGTCCATGCCGCTCTTTCACTTTGTCACAGCTTACCCTTCCCCCTCCCCATATCCTCAAGTCCATTCTCTAGTAGGTCTGTGTCTTTATTCCTGTCTTACCCCTATGTTCTTCATGACATTTTTTTTTCTTAAATTCCATATATATGTGTTAGCATACAGTATTTGTCTTTCTCTTTCTGACTTACTTCACTCTGTATGACAGACTCTAGGTCTATCCACCTCATTACAAATAGCTGAATTTCATTTCTTTTTATGGCTGAGTAATATTCCATTGTATATATGTGCCACATCTTCTTTATCCATTCATCCGATGATGGACACTTAGGTTGTTTCCATCTCCGGGCTATTGTTAATAGGGCTGCTATGAACATTTTGGTACATGTCTCTTTTTGAATTATGGTTTTCTCAGGGTATATGCCCAGTAGTGGGATTGCTGGGTCCTATGGTAGTTCTATTTGTAGTTTTCTAAGGAACCTCCATACCGTTCTCCATAGCGGCTGTAGCAATTCACATTCCCACCAGCAGTGCAAGAGTGTTCCCTTTTTTCCACACCCTCTCCAGCATTTATTGTTTCTAGATTTTTTGATGATGGCCATTCTGACTGGTGTGAGATGATATCTCATTGTAGTTTTGATTTGCATTTCTCTAATGAGCAAAGATGTTGAGCATCCTTTCATGTGTTTGTTGGCAGTCTGTATATCTTCTGTGGAGAAATGTCTTTTTAGGTCTTCTGCCCATTTTTGGATTGGGTTGTTTGTTTTTTGTTATTGAGCTGCATGAGCTGCTTATAAATTTTGGAGATTAATCCTTTGTTAGTTGCTTCATTTGCAAATATTTTCTCCCATTCTGAGGGTTGTCTTTTGGTCTTGTTTATGGTTTCCTTTGCTGTGCAAAAGCTTTTAAGTTTCATTAGGTCCCATGTGTTTATTTTTGTCTTTATTTCCATTTCTCTAGGAGGTGGGTCAAAAAGGATCTTGCTGTGATTTATGTCATAGAGTGTTCTGCCTATGTTTTCCTCTAAGAGTTTGATAGTGTCTGGCCTTACATTTAGGTCTTTAATCCATTTTGAGCTTATTTTTGTGTATGGTGTTAGGGAGTGATCTAATCTCATACTTTTACATGTCCCTATCCAGTTTTCCCAGCACCACTTATTGAAGAGACTGTCCTTTCTCCACTGTACACTCCTGCCTCCTTTATCAAAGATAAGGTGACCATATGTCCGTGGGTTTAACTCTGGGCTTTCTATCCTGTTCCATTGATCTATCTTTCTGTTTTTGTGCCAGTACCATACTGTCTTGATTACTGTAGCTTTGTAGTATAGTCTGAAGTCAGGGAGCCTGATTCCTCCAGCTCCATTTTTCGTTCTCAAGATTGCTTTGGCTATTCGGGGTCTTTTGTGTTTCCATACAAATTGTGAAATTTTTTGTTCTAGTTCTGTGAAAAATGCCAGTGGTAGTTTGATAGGGATTGCATTGAACCTGTAGATTGCTTTGTGTAGTAGAGTCATTTTCACAATGTTGATTCTTCCAATCCAAGAACACGGTACATCTCTCCATCTATTTGTATCATCTTTAATTTCTTTCATCAGTGTCTTATAATTTTCTGCATACAGGTCTTTTGTCTCCTTAGGTAGGTTTATTCCTAGATATTTTATTCTTTTTGTTGCAATGGTAAATGGGAGTGTTTCCTTGATTTCACTTTCAGATTTTTCATCATCAGTATATAGGAATGCCAGAGATTTCTGTGCATTAATTTTGTATCCTGCAACTTTACCAAATTCATTGATTAACTCTAGTAGTTTTCTGGTAGCATCTTTAGGATTCTCTATGTATAGTATCATGTCATCTGCAAACAGTGACAGCTTTACTTCTTCTTTTCCAATTTGGATTCCTTTTATTTCCTTTTCTTCTCTGATTGCTGTGGCTAAAACTTCCAAAACTAGGTTGAATAAGAGTGCTGAAAGTGGGCAACCTTGTCTAGTTCCTGATCTTAGTGGAAATGGTTTCAGTTTTTCACCATTGAGGACGATGCTGGCTGTGGGTTTGTCATATATGGCCTTTATTATGTTGAGGAAAGTTCCCTCTATGCCTACTTTCTGCAGGGTTTTTATCATAAATGGGTGTTGAATTTTGTCGAAAGCTTTCTCTGCATCTATTGAGATGATCATATGGTTTCTCTCCTTCAATTTGTTAATATGGTGTATCACGTTGATTGATTTGCGTATATTGAAGAATCCTTGCATTCCTGGAATAAACCCCACTTGATCATGGTGTATGATCCTTTTAATGTGCTGTTGGATTCTGTTTGCTAGTATTTTGTTGAGGATTTTTGCATCTATGTTCATCAGTGATATTGGCCTGTAGTTTTCTTTCTTTGTGACATCCTTGCCTGGTTTTGGTATCAAGGTGATGGTGGCCTCGTAGAATGAGTTTGGGAGTGTTCCTCCCTCTGCTATATTTTGGAAGAGTTTCAGAAGGATAGGTGTTAGCTCTTCTCTAAATGCTTGATAGAATTCGCCTGTGAAGCCATCTGGTCCTGGGCTTTTGTTTGTTGGAAGATTTTTTATCACAGTTTCAATTTCAGTGCTTGTGATTGGTCTGTTCATATTTTCTATTTCTTCCTGATTCAGTCTTGGCAGGTTGTGCATTTCTAAGAATTTGTCCATTTCTTCCAGGTTGTCCATTTTATTGGCATAGAGTTGCTTATAGTAATCTCTCATGATCTTTTGTATTTCTGTAGTGTCAGTTGTTACTTCTCCTTTTTCATTTCTAATTCTATTGATTTGAGTCTTCTCCCTTTTTTTCTTGATGAGTCTGGCTAATGGTTTATCAATTTTGTTTATCTTCTCAAAGAACCAGCTTTTAGTTTTATTGATCTTTGCTATCGTTTCCTTCATTTCTTTTTCATTTATTTCTGATCTGATTTTTATGATTTCTTTCCTTCTGCTAACTTTGGGATGTTTTTGTTCTTCTTTCTCTAATTGCTTTAGGTGCAAGGTTAGGTTGTTTATTCGAGATGTTTCCTGTTTCTTAAGGTGGGATTTTATTGCTATAAACTTCCCTCTTAGAACTGATTTTGCTGCATCCCATAGGTTTTGGGTCATAGTGTCTCCATTGTCATTTGTTTCTAGGTATTTTTTAATTTCCTCTTTGATTTCTTCAGTGATCACTTCGTTATGAAGTAGTGTATTGTTTAGCCTCCATGTGTTTGTATTTTTTACAGCTCTTTTCCTGTAATTGATATCTAGTCTCATAGCATTGTGGTCGGAAAAGATACTTGATACAATTTCAATTTTCTTAAATTTACCAAGGCTTGATTTGTGACCCAAGATATGATCTATCCTGGAGAATGTTCCATGAGCACTTGAGAAAAATGTGTATTCTGTTGTTTTTGGATGGAATGTTCTATAAATATCAATTAAGTCCATGTTGTTTAATGTATCATTTAAAGCTTGTGTTTCCTTATTTATTTTCATTTTGGATGATCTGTCCATTGGTGAAAGTGGGGTGTTAAAGTCCCCTACTATGAGTGTGTTACTGTCGATTTCTCCTTTTATGGCTGTTAGTATTTGCCTTATGTATTGAGGTGCTCCTATGTTGGGTGCATAAATATTTACAATTGTTATATCTTCTTCTTGGATCGGTCCCTTGATCATTAGGTAGTGTCCTTCTTTGTCTCTTCTAGTAGTCCTTATTTTAAAGTCTATTTTGTCTGATATGAGAATTGCTACTCCAGCTTTCTTTTGGTTTCCATTTGCATGGAATATCTTTTTCCATCCCCTTACTTTCAGTCTGTATGTGTCTCTAGGTCTGAAGTGGGTCTCTTGTAGACAGCATATATATGGGTCTTGTTTTTGTATCCATTCAGCCACTCTGTGTCTTTTGGTGGGAGCATTTAGTCCATTTACATTTAAGGTAATTATCGATATGTATGTTCCTATTCCCATTTTCTTAATTGTTTTGGGTTCATTATTGTAGGTCTTTTCCTTCTGTTGTGTTTCTTGCCTAGAGAAGTTCCTTTAGCATTTGTTGTAAAGCTGGTTTGGTGGTGCTGAACTCTCTCAGCTTTTGCTTGTCTGTGAACGTTTTAATTTCTCCATCAAATCTGAATGAGATCCTTGCTGGGTAGAGTAATCTTGGTTGCAGGTTTTTCTCCTTCATCACTTTAATTATGTCCTGCCACTCCCTCCTGGCATGTAGAGTTTCTGCTGAGAGATCAGCTGTTATCCTGATGGGGATTCCCTTGTGTGTTATTTGTTGTTTTTGCCTTGCTGCTTTTAATATGATTTCTTTGTGTTTAATTTTTGACAGTTTGATTAATATGTGTCTTGGCGTATTTCTCCTTGGATTTATTCTGTATGGGACTCTCTGTGCCTCCTGGACTTGATTAACTATTTCCTTTCCCATATTAGGGAAGTTTTCAACTATAATCTCTTCAAATATTTTCTCAGTCCCTTTCTTTTTCTCTTCTTCTTCTGGAACCCCTATAATTCGAATGTTGGTGCGTTTAATGTTGTCCCAGAGGTCTCTGAGACTGTCCTCTGTTCCTTTCATTCTTTTTTCTTTATTTTGCTGTGCAGCAGTTATTTCCACTATTTTATCTTCCACCTCACTTATCCGTTCTTCTGCCTCAGTTATTCTGCTATTGATCCCATCTAGTGTATTTTTTATTTCATGTATTGTGTTTTTAATCGATGCTTGATTCATCTTTAGTTCTTCTAGGTCCTTGTTAACTGTTTCTTGCATTTTGTCTATTCTATTTCCAAGATTTTGGATCTGGGAAATAGAATCTTGGATCATCTTTACCATCATTATTCTGAATTCTTTTTCAGGTAGACTGCCTATTACCTCTTCATTTGTTAGGTCTGGTGGGTTTTTATCTTGCTCCTTCTCCTGCTGTGTGTTTTTCTGTCTTCTCATTTTGCTTATGTTACTGTGTTTGGGGTCTCCTTTTTGCAGGCTGCAGGTTCGTAGTTCCTGTTGTTTTTGGTGTCTGTCCCCAGTGGCTAAGGTTGGTTTAGTGGGTTATGTAGGCTTCCTGGTGGAGGGGACTAGTGCCTGTGTTCTGGTGGATGAGGCTGGATCTTGTCTTTCTGGTGGGCAGGTCCACATCTGGTGGTGTGTTTTGGGGTGTCTGTGGACTTTTTATGATTTTAGGCCACCTCTCTGGTAATGGGTGGCGTTGTGTTCCTGTCTTGCTAGTTGTTTGGCTCAGGGTGTCCAGCACTGTAGCCTGCTGGTCGTTGAGTGAAGCTGGGTGCTGGTGTTGAGATGGAGATCTCTGGAAGATTTTCACCGTTTGATATTATGTGGAGCTGGGAGGTCTCTTGTGGACCAGTGTCCTGAAGTTGGCTCTCCCACCTCAGAGGCACAGCACTGACTCCTGGCTCCTCAATTTGGGATGATGTGTTGTCTATTAATGTATTCCGCAGATGCAGGGTACATCAAGTTGATTGTGGAGCTTTAATCCGCTGCTTCTGAGGCTGCTGGGAGAGGTTTCCCTTTCTCTTCTTTGTTCTCACAGCTCCTGGGTCTCAGCTTTGGATTTGGCCCCGCCTCTGAGTGTAGGTCGCCGGAGGGCGTCTGTTCTTAGCTCAGATAGGACAGGGTTAAAGGAGCAGCCTCTTCAGGGACTCTGGCTCACTCAGGCCGGGAGGGAGGGAGGGGCACGGAGTGCGGGGCAAGCCTGAAGCGGCAGAGGTCGGCGTGAAGTTGCACCAGCCCGAGGCGCGCCGTGCGTTCTCCCAGGGAAGCCGCCCCTGGATCCCGGGACCCCGGCAGTGGCGGGCTGCACAGGCTCCCGGAAGGGCGGTGTGGGCAGTGACCTGCGCTTGCACACAGGCTTCTTGGCGGCGGCAGCAGCAGCCCCAGCGTCCCACGCCTGTCACAGGGCTCCGCGCTTTCAGTCGCGAATCGCGCCCGTCCGTGGAGCCCCTTTAAGCAGCGCTCTTAATCCCCTCTCCTCGCGCACCAGGAAACCAAGAGGGAAGAAAAAGTCTCTTGCCTCTTCGGCAGCTCCAGAGTTTTCCCGGACTCCCTCCCGGCTAGCTGTGGCACATTAGCCCCCTTCAGGCTGAGTTCTCGCCGCCAGCCCCAGTCCTCTCCCTGCGCTCTGACCGAAGCCCGAGCCTCAGCTTCCAGCGCTGTGCGCCCCGGCGGGCGAGCAGACAAGCCTTTCGGGCTGGTGAGTGCCGCTCGGCACCGATCCTCTGTGTGCGGATCTCTCCGCTTTGCCCTACCCAGGTATGTGGGGAGTTTCTTGCCTTTTGGGAGGTCTGGGGTCTTCTGCCAGCGTTCAGTAGGTGTTCTGTAGGTGTTGTTCCACGTGTAGCTGTATTTCTGGTGTATCCGTGGGGAGGAAGGTGATCTCCGCGTCTTACTCTTCCGCCATCTTACCCGGAAATCCCCCTCACTGACGTGTTTATGCCGGTCTAGACACACTTGATTCCCTTACAGAGGCATATCAGTACATAGGTTTTAAGATTCTTACTAATCAGATATATTCCTCTGTGGGGAATAGGGGTTTTGAGTCCCATTCACTGAGGAAGGTGTAGGTCTTGTCTATTCTGTATTTGGTTTATGGAATGGTACCTGTGCTAATATCAAACTCTGGTTTTATGCATCACCCCACCTCTCCTTTCCCCTTAAGGAGGCATAAGAGTGTTTTCTAAATGTGAGACGCTGCTCTCTTTCCTAATTCAGTTCATGTGTTGTGATGTTGACATTCCCTCTGTAAGTGATATCTTATGATAAGATTCTTTTTCTGTGTGACTAATTTCCCTTAGAATCATCATACCTAAATCCTCTCATTATGCTGCTACTGGCCTTATGACATTGATTTCACGTCTGAGTGATATTCCGTTGTACAAAATTACCACAAGTTCTTTATGCATTTCTCTTTTTCCTGGGATACTTTAGGTGTACCGAAGTTGAGGTTCTTGTATGCAGAGCAGCCCTAAACTTTGGGGTGCCTATGTCTTGTTGATATTTAGTCTTCCCAAGTTATATGTCCATGAGTTGAAGTCCCCTTTGCTCGGGGGCTTTGTATTTTAGATGTTTTAGGAAACAGCATACACTTCTTCAGAGTAGCTCTTGGATATTTATACCCCACCCATCAGCGTGACTAGTCTCCCTGTTTTCCATGGCCTCTCCTGCATTTTTGATTTGTACACATTTTTTGGATGGACTTTCTGAGCAGTGGAAATTGAGACTTCTTTATTGTGCGGATTTGCATTTCCCTCTTGCTTGGTTGGCCAAAAACTCTGTATGTGTTTTTTTCCTGAAGATATTCACGAAACAAACGCATACACCCTTTTGCCCAACTGCATCATTTGAGAAATTCTGCTGCTTTTCATATGCTTTAAATGTGAGTACAATCTACCTTTTGAAAAATGTTTCCTGCAATTCTGCCTCTCATTCAGAACCTCTTCGTTGCCTTACCTGAATATATTTTTGGACGTTGGTTATCATTTATATCTTTGCAGGTCTTTGAATTGTCTGCTCCTGAGCTCCATTTTGCAACTCGCATTTTTTGTGAGCTGACCACCAAACCATTGGATTGATTCCGGCCCTATTCTGATCCTGGGGAGGCAGGCTGAGCCTTTGGTTAATTCTTCTTCCTAATGGGAAATTAGAGTGACATGTGCCTGTCAAAACTCCTACAGCTAATCGCTCATTGGTTCCTCCTCTTCCCATTTATCCTCTGCAAAAATTGCAAACTGTGTGAAACAGGAAGTTAAAGGTGCTGATTCTCCAAGTGGGGAGATTGTTAGTAATGTGGCTGGAATGGCGAACCCCAGCACCAGGAGATGAAAAATGAGGTGCATTTTAGACACCTCTCCTGAGCACACGGTGTACATTCATCTCGGTTTCCCAGGCATGTTTTCCCTGTCAGAAGATTCCCTTGAAAGTGCAGATTTGGGACCCATGGAATGGGTACCAGGCAGTATTACTTTAAAAGGTCTGTATTTCCTCACCCAGCCTCTCTAACATCTCTCAGCGTGCATAGCTTCCAGCCTTATATATCATCCTGCTGTGGGTCTACATGTGTTCAATCCATGTTACATCGTAACCCTTCAACAAAAGTTGTAAGAATTTTTGTCTGTCTCACTGTTTTTATAAATATTTTTAAATTTATTTTTATATTGGTTACAGCTGTTTTTCAAAGCTCTGTTTTTTGCTGCTGTACATCCATTTCATTCATGTACTGTGGGACAACAATAAATTCTTTCTCAGATGCCTACGAGTCATATGTATTATTTTCCAGTGACTTGAGTGGACTGAGTGCCGTTCTTTGAGGTACCGTGTAGGCCTTGCCAATTATTCAATTTGGTACTTGGAATGGTATCTTTGCTAATTTCAACCTCCTGGATAATACCTCACCATTCCCCACCTTTCCCATTTAGCAGCCTTATGTCTATTTTCTACATATTTGACTATGTTTCTGTTTTGTAGTTTATTTCATGTGTAGCCATTTTTGATTCCACCTTTAAGTGACATCTTATGATATGTGTCTTTTTCTTTCTGACATGTGTCACTTAGAATGATCGTATGTAACTCCTCCAGAGTTGTTCCAACTGGCCTTATTTCATTGATTTCTGGATGAGTAATATTCCACTCTACATAAGTACCCCATCTCTTTTATCCATTTTATCCTTCCAGGGACATTTAGGTTATATCCAAGTGGAGGCCCTTTTTAACAGAGAGGTGGTAAACGTTGGAGTGCCTGTTTTCTGTCATTTTTTGTTTTTCCCAAGGTATACGCCCATGAGTGCAAGTGCCCTATGCTCTGTAGCTCAGTTTTCAGATGTTTTAGCCAACACAGTACACTTCTCCAGAGTGGCCGTTGGCACATTACATTTCCACTATCAGCCTCACAGGGCTCCCTTTTCTCCTCACCCTGTCCTGCATTTCTGGTGTTTACACTTTATGTGGATGGCCCTTCTGACTGATGTGAAGTGATGCATTTTGTAGTATTGATTTCCAGTGCCCACCTGTTTGGTTGGATAAAAAGTGTGTATGGCCTTTACTTGAATATATTCAGAAAAAGATGCATACGCCCTTTTGGGCCAACTGCATCATTGGCGATGATCAGCCGCTTTTCTTGTGCTTTAATGGGGAGTCCTTTCTACCTCTTCAAATCTGTTTCCTGCCACTCTCCCTTGCTTACAAGTCATTTTCTGTGACTTACCTCAAGACATTTTTCGACAATAGATATTTTCAACTCTGCAGTTTCATGAATTTTATTGCCCCCGAGTTCCATTTTTCAACTTGTGTTTTTGGAAACTGGACACAAAACAGCGGGATTTCCTCTAGCCCTATTCTGTTTCCATGGGCAATTATAGCATTTGATGAATTTGTCTTCCAGATAGGAAATTAGAGTGGCATTTGCCTGTCTGAACAACTAAGACTTCTCTCTAAGTTTTTCTCATCCTTCCACTTCATCCTCTGGACAAATTCCAAACTGTGTGCAACAGGATGTTGACGGTGCTGATATCCCTAAGTAAGGAGATCGTCAGGAAAGATGCTGGAGGGGTGAACCCGTGCACCAGGTGATGAGGAGATGAGGTGCCTTTTCCAAACTCTTTCTGATCAAATGGTGTACCATCCTCTAGGTGTGACAGGCATGTTTTACCTGTAGGAAGGGTCCCGTGCATGGAAGGAGAACACCAGGGATTTTTCCAAATCAGTGCCTCCCCGAACCCCAAACTGGGGAATTTTTAAGCTACGGCTACACGTATGTCCATTAAGGGCCTTGGGAAATAGGAAGAGCCCAAACTTTAGATGATTGAAATCTTCAGGTTCAGAAGCGCTCACCATCGGCCTTGCTTAGGTTACATTTTATATGTCATTGATAGATGATGTCAATAAAAATATCGATTCTTTTTCAGATTATTTCCCCTTATAGGTTATTGCAAAATATTCAGTGTAGTTCCCTGTGCTATACAGTAGTTCCTTGTTGATGATCTATTTTATACATAGCAGTGTGTATATGTTAATCCCAAACTGTTAATTTATCCCTTTTCCGACCTTTCCCCTTTGGTAATAATAAATTATAAGATTTTATACTTCTCAGGAATGGGGGAGCTGAAAGAGAGGTATCCTTTTCAATGGAAAAGCATTCAAAACAAGATTGAAGCTTCAGCCAAGATTATTCGATGTACAACCATGGAAATAAATCACTTCATTTCTCTAATGTTGACCTGACAAATAAGACAGACGTCTTCACTGAACTTGCTTATAGTAAAGTGATGGAATTATCAAATGTAAGTCTTAGAAAAATCTTATTTTACCCGAGCATTATACACTGCTCTATGTTATCTACAGTTTGGCTCACACATCTGTTCATTGAAGTTACAATGTTCTCAATTTCTGTTACTGATCCTCCAGAGTGTACCCCAACAGGAGTCCCCGAGCCCAGTGTCATTGGAGCCAACAGATCAAGACTGAGTTTGGTTCAGAAGCAAAGGAAACATTATTTTGAAAACCGAATGGAGAGGTGAGAGCGTGCACTCCCCCACGGGCTGTGGGCTGGGCTACTGTGTAGGGATCCCGGCAGCGTCAGTGGGAGTTAGGGAATGGAGCTCTCGAAGGCTGGGTTGGCTGCAGCTCAGGCTCTATGCCGTGGAGTCTGCATGGGACTCCGCTAGCTGAGGTGTCGACCCAGCCATTCTGCACTAGGAAATCGGGTCTGAAGTGCTGGGTGTGGGACCTCTGCATGCGGAACCCTAGAAGCACGTGAAATTACACAAAGCACAAAGGAAAAACAGGTTAGACTTTATTTTATTGCCCAGATTCTCTTTTTACCTCCCAGGAATTTTTAATGAACGTTGCCAGAGACGAACACCTCCTCTGCATTTTGTTCCGTTCCTCATTCTTCGGGTGTTGAGGGTGCAGACCCCTCTTTTGTAACTGCTTCATGCTGTGGTGACAGCCCTGATACCTGGGGGGAGGGGCAAAACGTCTCCCCACCAGCCTCCAGGTGAGGTTTATTGTCCCAAAGCCTCCTGCCTCACTTCTCGTCCGCCTGAGCAACAGCATTGGAAGTGTTATAGATTCAAATGACCTTTAAGGGTCCAGGAAAGAGATGTGCAAAGATGCTGTGGTGGCAGGTTTCACCCCACCCCACATTTGTTCGCTGACCTTAGGCTGACGGTTTTTGCCAGTCTAGATGCTCTGACCAGTAGTCTGTGCTTTCTTTAATTAGGTCCCTGAATTAATGTACAAACAGCACCATGTGTCAGAGCCCTGCCTGCGCAACTCCCAGACAGTCCAGGGTCAGTGGTGATCCAGGACCATGACGTCCACTGAGTCAACGGCCTTTAGAAGTAGCCAGCAGTCCAGCCGGTCCTATTGGCCACCATCACCACGGTGTCTGTAGGGTTTTCTCTGGTGAAAGCGTGATATACTTTTCCCCCGCCAAGCTTATTAGCTCCCCTCTGGGTGCAGTAAGTCCTGCAAGCAGTAGTCTGCTCTTTTGGGGCCCAGTCTTGTTGTTTTCTGAGAGAAACTCCAGGTCAAGTGATGGTCACACAAGTCATCTTGGGGGCCCGATGCCCCCATTTGTCTCTCTAGAGGTTGGATTTGGAAGGCCTCCTCACTCGAGGTCAGTGTGTCCACAGAGCGACCCCTGCAACTTCAGGGCATGATGGGTGGTTAGGATCACGACGTGGGGTCCTTTTCCCTTAGGAGGGAGCTGGCCTTGCGGGCTGCTGATTTCTAGCTTTTTAGATACCCCAGTATCCTGGCCTGATGAGTCGGTGGGCAAAGCCCTTGGGGACCATAGTTTATCATACCTGAAGGGCATTCTTGTGTTGCTCCATTTCAAGTGGTCCCAGTTTTTGCCCTAAGTCTCCAAGGGTGATTAACCTTTGACCGGGTATGTAAAGGTCAAAGGGTTTAGTTAAATTAGTGAGTTCCTGGGCAAGGATCTGAATTGAATGCTCTTTCCATTCTTGAAAGGCTGCTTCTGGATTCTATTCAAAAGGATCATCATCTTTTCATGTCAGTGTTTCATGTAGAGGCCCAGCTATTAGACTGTAGTTAGGGATCCACATGCAGAAAACCTTGGCCTCCCCAGGAACCCCTAAGCTGTCTTCTAGTTTTAGAAGGGGTAAGGCTGCAAATGGCTTCTTCCCTATCCTGGGATGCGTTTCTCCGAATATCTGTGAGAATGAAGCCCAGGCATGTCACCTGAGCCTGGGATATTTGAGCCTTTTTCTTGGACACCTTCTATCCTTTCTTGGCTAGGTAGTTCAGAGGCGTCTTTAGTAGGCCTGGCAATCAGAATGTCATCTGCATATTGAAGGAGGGTTCCCTTTTACAGAGGTAGAACGTTTAGGTCTTTAGAGGACATTTCCCCAATGATGGTGTGGGGATTTTTGAACCATTGGTGCAGGACGGCCCAGCATTGTTGCTTGTGTTGCATGTTGTGTCCTGCCACTCACATGCCAAAAATTCTTGTGACTCTGAGATGAATGGAATACAGAAGAAGGCATCATTGAAGTCTAATACAGAATGCCATGGCCTGGTGGATGGTAGAATGAGCAGCAGGGTGTAGGAAATAGGAGCTACTGGATGTATATCCTCGGTGGCTTCACTGACTGTCCTGATATCCTTTACCAGGTTTCCAGCAGCCCATGGGGCTCTCGTGGTCAGGCCAATCCCAGGATATGGAGCTCACCTGGGCTGCATCCCGCACCCCACAGCCCACGGGGCTCTCGTGTTCAAGTCCCTCCCTGGGTACGGAGCTCACCTGTGCAGCTACCCAGCAGCCCATGGGGCTCTCCTAGTCAGGCCCTTCCCTGGATACGGAACTCCCCTGGGCAGGTACCCCAGCAGGGCTGGACACACAGGAACTGTGCACATAGCCCACCTTGCAGAGAACCCCCAGCTCACCTGTCGCTCACAGCTGACACAGAACACCTCAGAGCAGGACTTGAACTAACAAACAGCAGCTCTGACAGGTCTGTGACCCTGGCTTTCACTCTGTGCAGCCTCTCTCTGCCTGGTCTTCCAGACACTTCCACTGCAGCCAGGGCACCAGGCCTCTGTCTCCACCCACCATCACTCCTCTCCCTGACTCCTGGGTTCCTCTCATTAGGATAGGGTCCTCTTGAAGTTGTTTTCCACTCATGGACCAGATAAAATGATAAGAAAACAAGCCGCAGATGCAGCCCCTTGTCTAGCCTGACTCTCAAGAGCCCACACCTGTTCCTTGGGACTGACCCGTTTAGCAAAGTTCATTTTCTGCAACTGTGAGCCCCTGAGGGGTGAGGATTGGCTGATTTGGGCAGCCTGACACTGCCTGCCAAACACCCCCACAGGTGTGCCTGGGTTGAGGTCAATATAAACACCTCTCCAGTCAGCAAGAGCCTCTGTAGCTGTGCCTGACGCCATATTCTCTGCCCCATCAGCAGTTTCGGGGCTGGGGTGGTGGGAGGGAGTGAGGGGCCGTGGCTTTGTGGGTGGCCCAGTGTGATTTGGGCTCTGCTGGACTTTCTGCAGGAGTTGCCAGGCTGCCACCTGCTAAAGAAGAGAATGAGTCACCCATACCTGCCACTGGAATTTCTCCCCAGTCAGAGGTGAGGAAGTAAAAAAGCAGTGGGGGCCGTGGCAGGAGGGGTATCTCAGGCAGGGAAATGGAAAGATTCCAGAAGAGCATCTGGGGCCAGGACCATCCTGGCTGGCCTGCAGGCACCAAGTCGGCCTGTGTGCTCTTGCTAGTGTGGCTCCACAGCCCTTCCTCTAGGCTTGCAAGTGCTTGTACATATTCAGTTGTTTTACCTGGAAAGAGTGGGAAGAGTTCAGCTGCAGCAGGACTTGGGCTCAGCTCACATTTACTCACAGACGCCTCAACACATTCCCCCAGCTTTGCAATGAGGATGCTCCTTGTGGGGGGAGCACTGCTGACTGCATGGGAGACGATTTCCCACCTCTGACCAACTTAAGAATTTTTTACCACTGGAGCAAGTGCCCTGATACGATTATCCTCTCTATAACTGGTGAGTTCTGTTTGTTTGTTTGTTTTTTCTTTTTTTCTTTTTGGTTCAAGTTAGATTTTATTTATTCCTCTTTTTTTTTAATTTGGAGATATATACATGGATATAATGCATTAATATAAAGACGTCTATGTGAAGGGAAAAACTTTTTTTCTGTTTTATTTTATTAAATGTTATTTATTTAGTTTTTTTTAATTTATTGCTTTTATACAGCAAGTTCTTATTAGATATCTATTTCATACATATAAGTGTGCACATGTGAATCCCAGTCTCCCAATTCATCCCACCACAACCCTCACATGGCGTTCCCTCCTTCGTGTCCATATGTTTGTTCTTTACATCTGTGTCTCTATCTCTGCCCTGCACACTGGTTCATCTGTACCATTTTTCTAGGTTCCACATATATGCATTAATATACAATATTTGTTTTTCTCTTTCTGACATACTTCACTCTGTATGACAGTCTCTAGATCCATCAAGGTCTCTACAAATGACCCAATTTCATTCCTATGTATGGCTGAGTAATATTCCATTGTATATATGTACCACATCTTTATCCATTCGTCTGTCTGTGGGCACTTAGGTTGCTTTCATTACCTGTCTATTGTAAATAGTGCTGCAGTGAACATTGTGGTGAATGTGTCTTTTTGATTTATGGTTTACTCTGGGTATATGCGCAGTAGTGGGATTGCTGGATTATATGGTAATTCTATTTTTAGTTTTTTAAGGAACCTCCATACTGTTCTCCATAGAGACTGTATCGATTTACATCCCCAACAATAGTGGAAGAAGGTTCCTTTTCTCCACACCCTCTCCAGCATTTGTTGTTTGTAGATTTTCTGGTGATGCCCATTCTAACAGGTGTGACGTGATACCTCATTGTAGTTTCGATTTCCATTTCTCTAATAATTAGTGATGTTCAGCAGATTTTCATGTGCGTACTGGCCATCTCTCTGTCTTCTTGGAAGAAATGTCTATTTAGATCTTCCATTTTTGTATTGGATTGTTTGTTTTATTAATATTGAGCTGCATGAGCTGTTTATATATATTGGAGATTAATCATTTGTCTATTGATTCGTTTGCAAATATTTTCTGCCATTCTGAGGGTTGTCTTTTCGTCTTGTTTGTAGTTTCCTTTGCTTTGCAAAAGCTTTTACGTTTCATTAGGTCCCATCTGTTTAGTTTTCTTTTTAATTTCATTACTATAGGAGGTGGATCAAAAAAGATCTTGCTGTGATTTACGTCAGAGTATCCTTCGTAAGTTTTCCTCTCAGAGTTTTATACTGTCTGGTCTTACATTAAGGTCTCTAATCCATTTTGAATATATTTTTATGTATGGTGTTGGGGAGTGTTCTAATTTCATTCTTTTACATGTAGCTCTTCATATTTCCCAGCACCAATGATTGAAGAGACTGTCTTATCTCCATTGTATAGTCTTGCCTCCTTTCTCATAGATTAGTTGACCATAGGTGTGTAGGTTTATCCTTGGGCTTTCTTTCCTTTTTTTTTTCCTTTTACACATTTATTGGAGTATAATTGCTTTACAATGGAGTGTTCGTTTCTGCTGTATAACAAAGTGAATCAGCTATACATATACAAATATCACCAGATCCCCTCCCTCTTGCATCTCCCTCCCACACTCCATATCCCACCCCTTTATGTGGTCACAAAGCACCGAGCTGATCTCCCTGTTCTATGTGGCTGCTTCCCAGTAACTATCGGTGTTACATTTGGTAATGTATTTATGTCCATGCCACTCTCTCACTTCGTCCCAGCTTACCCATCCCCCTTCCGGTGTCCTCAAGTCCTTTCTCTATGTCTGTGTCCTTAGTCCTGTCCTGCCACTAGGTTCTTCAATATCTTTTTTTTTTCTTCATTAGATTCCATATATCTCTGTTAACATACAGTATTTGTTTTTCCCTTTCAGACTTACTTCACTGTGTAGGACAGATTCTAAGTCCATCCACCTCAGTACAAATAACTCAGTTTTGCTTCTTTTTATGGTTGAGTAATATTTGATGGTATATATGTGCCAGATCTTCTTTATCCATTCATCTGTCGATGGACACTTAGGTTGCTTCCATGTCCTGGCTAATGCAAATAGAGCTGCAATGAACATTTTTGTACATAACTCTTTTTGAATTATGGTTTTCGCAAGGCAAATGCCCAGTAGTTGGATTGTTGTGTCGTATGGTACTTCTATTGTTAGTTATTTAAAGGAACCTCCGTACTGTTCTCCCTAGTGCCCATATCAATTTACATTCCCACACACAGTGCATGTGTGTTCCATTTTCTCCAATAAAGGCCTCTCCAGCATTTATTGTTTTGTAGATTTTTTTGATGATTGCCACTCTGACTGCTGTGAGGTGATACCTCAGGGTAGTTTTGATTTGCATTTCTCTAATGATTAGTGATGTTCAGCATTCTTTCATGTGTTTCTTGGTAATCTGTATATCTTCTTTGGAGAAATGTCTATTTAGGTCTTCTGCCCGTTTTTGGATTGGGTTGTTTGTTTTTGTGATATTGAGCTACATGAGGTGCTTGTAAAGTTAGGAGATTAATCCTTTGTCAATTGCTTAATTTGAAAATATTTTCTCCCATTCTGAGGGTTGTTTTTGCATCTTGTTTATGTTTTCCTGTACTGTGTAAAAGCTTTTAAGTTTCATTAGGTCCCATTTGTTGATTTCTGTTTTTATTTCCATTTCTCTAGGAGGTGGGTCTAAAAGGATCTTGCTGTGATTTATGTCATAGAGTGTTCTGCCTATGGTTTCCTCTAAGTGTTTTATAGTGTCTGGTCTTATATTTAGATCTCTAATCAATTTAGATTCTATTTTTGTGTATGGTGTTATGGAGTGTTCTAATTTCATTCTTTTATGTGTAGGGGTCCAGTTTTCCCAGCACCAATTACTGAAGAGACTGTCTTTTCTCCATTGTATATCCTTAGCTCCTTTGTCATACATGAGATAGCCATAGGTATGTAGGTTTATCTCTGGGCTTTCTGTCCTGTTCCATTGATCTGTGTTTATGCCAATCTACATACACTTGATTCCATTATGGAGACATATAAATACATAGGTTTCAAGGTTATTACCAGTCAGATATATTCCTCTTCAGTGAATAGGGTGTTTTGTGTCCAGTTCATTGAGAAAGGAGTAGGTCTTGTCTATTACATATTTGGTATATGGAATGGGATCTGTGCTAATTTCAAACTCTGCTTTTACACATCACCCCACGTCACCTTTCCCCTTAAGGAGGCATAAGTGTGTTTTCTAAATGTGTAACTCTGTTCTCTTTTGAAATTCAGTTCATGTGTAGCCATGTTTACATTTCCTCTCTAAGTGATATATTACAATAAGTTTCTTTTTCTTTGTGGCTCATTTCACTTAGCATCATCGTACCTAAAGCCACTCATTATGCTGCTATTGGCCTTATGACATTGATTTTATGTCTGAGTGACATTCCATTGTATATAAGTACCACAACATCTATATCCATTTTTTTCCTTTCCTGGGATATATAAAGTGTACCGAAGTCGAGGTTCTTGTAAACAGAGCAGCCCTAAACTTTGGGCTGGCTGTGTGTTGTGGATTTTTAGTTTTCCCAAAATACACGCCCATGAGTGGAAGTGTGCTATGCTCTGTAGCTCTGTTTTAGAAAACAACATACAGTTCTCCAGAGAGGCTGTTGGCAATTTACATCCTGTCCATCGTCGTAACCAGGCTCCCTTTTCTCCATGGCCTGTCCTGCGTTTGTGGTTTTTACACTATTTGTGGATGGCCCTTTTGACTGGAGGTAAGGGACACTTCTCTGTAGTGTGGATTTGCAATGCCTGATGGCTTGCTTGGCCAAAAAGGGCATATGCATATTTTCCCGAATATATTCAAGAAAATACACATAATCCCTTTTCAGCCAAGGGCAACATTGTCGAAATTCTGTCGCTTTTCATGTGCTTTAAAGACGACTCCAATCTACCTCTTGAAATCTGTTTCCTTCAATTCTGCCTTGCATTCAAATCCTCTTCACTGCCTTTCCTCAATATATTTCTGGATGATAGTTGTCCTTTATAACTCTGCAAGTTTGTGAATTGCTGTGCCCCTGATTTCCATTTTTCAACTCGCCTCTTTGTGAGCTGGCTGCAATACCGCAGGATGGCTTTAGGCCCTAGTCTGGTTCCGGGGCTTCAGGCTGAGCCTTTGGTTAACTCTTCTTCCTGATGGGGAATTAGAGTGACATGTGCCCATCCAAACACCTACAGCTAATCTCTCATTTATTTCCCCTCTTCCTGTTCATACTCTGCACAATTTGCAAACTGTGCATAACGGGAGGGTAAAGGCGCTGACACTCCAAGTGGGGAGATTTTGAGTAATGCAGATGGAATGGCGAAGCCGAGCACGACAAAAGGAAAAATGAGGTACCTTTTAGAAAACTTTCCCAATTACACAGTGTACCATCCACTGGGTTTCCCATGCATGTTTTAACTGTAGGAAGATTCCCTTAAACCTGGAGAGTTGGGACCACTAGAATGGGTAGCACACAGTATTGCCCTAAGTGGTGTTCTTTTTTTTTTTTTTTTTTTTTTTTTTTTTTTTTGCGGTACGCAGGACTCTCACTGCTGTGGCCTCTCCCGTTGTGGAGCACAGGCTCCAGACGCGCAGGCTTAAGCTCAGCGGCCATGGCTCACGGGCCCTGCCACTCCGCGGCATGTGGGATCTTCCCGGACCGGGGCACAAACCCTTGTCCCCTGCATCGGCAGGGGGACACTCAACCACTGCGCCACAAGGGAAGCCCTAAGTGGTGTTCTTTTGTTCACACAACCTCAGAAATCTTGTCAGCCCCAAGTGTCCAGTCTTATGTCTCATCCAGCTGTGGGTGTAAAGGTGGTCAATCTAGCTTGCATCACAGGCCCTGAACGTAATTTTTAAGACTTTCTCTCTGTTTTTGCATTTTGCTTTTGAAATTTATTTTTATAAGTGGGTTTAACTTAATTTCAGTGCTGTGTTCATGCCGTTATACACACACATGATTCCTTTATGGAGACATGAGAATACATATGTTTTAAAATACATAGAGTCAGACATATTCCTCTGCAATGAATCGGGGGTGTTGAGTCCAGTTCATTGTGCCGGGAGTAGGTGTTGTCTATTACATACATGGTTTATATAACGGTATCTGTGCTAATTTAAAACTGTGGTTTTATGCATCACCCCGCCTCGGCTTTCCTCTTAAGCAGGCAAAAGATGTTTCCTAAATGTGTGACTCTGTTGTGTTTCTCATTCAGTACATGTGTAGTCATGTGTACATTCCCGCTATGAGTGATATCTTATGATAAGATTAGTTACTCTGTAATCTTTCCTAACTCAGTTAATGTGTAGCCATGTTTACAGGACCATCATAAGTGATATCTTATGATAAGTTTCTTTTTCTGTGTGACTTATTTCACTTAGAATCATCGTACCTGAATCCACTCATTTTGTTGCTACTGGTCTTATGACATTGATTTCATGGCTGAGGGATATTCCATCGTACGTAAGTACCACAATTTTTTGAACAATTTTTAACTTTCCTGGGATATTTAAGGTGTACCCAAGTTGAGGTTCTTGTAAGCAGTGCATCCCTAAATTTTGGTGTGGTTCTGTCTTATTGATTTTCAGTTTTCCCAAGGTATATTCCCTAGACTGGAAGTGCCCTTGGCTATGTAGCTCTGTTATTTACATGTTTTAGGGAACACAATGCACTCCTCCAGAGAGGCAGTTGCCAACTTACATCCCGCCCAACAGCATAACAAGCCTCCCTGTTCTCCAGGTCCTCTCTTGCCTTTCCGGTTTTTACACATTTTTCCGATGTCCCTTTTGACTGGTGGGAAGGGATATTTCCTTGTACTGCAGATTTGCCTTGCCCGCTTGCTAGCTTGGCCAAAAAGGGCATATGCATTTTCTCCTGAATATATTCAGGAGAAAACGAATACACCATTTTTGGACAAGTGCATCATTGTCGAAGTTGTGCCCCTCTTCCTGTGCTTGAAAGGTGATTCCAACGTACCTCTTGAAATCTGTTTACTGCGATTCTGCCTCGCTTTCAAGTCCACCTCGTTGCCTTCCTTCAAACAATTTTTGGCCGATAACTGTCCTTTATTACTCTGCCAGTTTGTGAACTGCTGTGCCCCTGAGCTCCATTTATCAAATCGTTTTTTGTGAGCTGACAGCAAGTCCAAAATTTCGGTTCAGGACCTATACTGGTTTCCGGCAGCAGGATGAGTCTTTGGTTAATTCTTCTTCCTGCCCGGCAATTAGAGTCACAGGTGCCCGTCCAAATGCCTAACAGCTACTCTCTCATTGGTTCTCCCTGGTCCCTTTCATCCTCTGCCAAATTGGCAACCTGTGTTATCCAGGAGGTTAAAGGGGCTGTCTCTCCAAGTTGGGAGATTGATAGTAAATCAGTTGGAAAGTCAAATCGGAGAACCAGGAGAGGGACTATTCATTGAGTTTTAGAGACCATTCGTATTCACAGTGTGTCCATTCTCTAGGTTTCCTGTACATGTTATAGCTGTAGTAATATTCCCTTCAACCTGGAGAGTTTGGAACCATGGAATGGAGGCCACGCATTATTGCTTTAAATGGTCTCTGTTTGCTCATGCAGTCTCACCAAGCCTCTCAGTCCAAAGTGTCCAGCCTTATGCCACATCAAGAAGTAGTTGTAGATAGATTCATTCCAGGTATCATCAGAGACCCTGAAGGAATTGGAAAGAATTTCCCTGTTTTTTTGTTTTGTTTTTGAAATTCATTTTTATAGTGGGTTTGAGCTGATTCTCGCTGCCATGTTTATGCCAGTCTAGACATACTTGATTCCCTTATGGAGACATATCAATACATAGGTTTTAAGATTCTTACTAGTCAGATATATTCCTCTGCGGAAAATATGGTGTTTTGAGTCCCTTTCCCCGAGGAAGGTGTAGGTTTTTCTATTCGATAGTTGGTTTTTGGAACAGTACCTGTGCTTATATCAAACTCTGGTTTTATGCATCACCCCACCTCTCCTTCCCCCTTAAGCAGGCATAAGAGTGTATTCTAAGTGTGAGACTCTGTTCTCTTTCCTAACTCAGTTCATGTGTAGCCATGTTTACAGGATCTTAATAAGTCATATCCTATGATAAGCTTCTTTTTCTGTGTGACTTATTTCACTTAGAATCATCGTACCTGAATCCACTCATTTTGCTGCTACTGGTCTTATGACATTGATTTCATGGCTGAGGGATATTCCATCGTACGTAAGTACCACAATTTTTTTGAACCATTTTTAACTTTCTTGTGATAATTAATATGGACCCACGTTGAGGTTCTTGTAAGCAGTGCATCCCTAAATTTTGGGGTGGCTCTGTCTTATTGATTTTCAGTTTTCCCAAGGTATATTCCCTAGACTTGAAGTGCGCTTGGCTATGTAGCTCAGTTGTTTACTTGTTTTAGGGAACACAATGCACTCCTCCAGAGTGGCAGTTGGCAACTTACATTCCGCCCATCAGCATAAAAAGGCTCCCTGTTCTCCACGTCCTCTTTTGCCTTTCTGGTTTTTACACATTTTGCCGATGTCCCTTTTAACTGGTGGGAAGTGATACTTGTTTGTACTGCAGATTTGCATTGCCCGCTTGCTGGCTTGGCCAAAAAGGTCGTATGCATTTTCCCCTGAATATATTCAGAAGAAAACACATACACCCTTTTGGGCCAAGTGCATCATTGCCGAAGTTGTGCCCCTCTTCCTGTGCTTTACAGGTGATTCCAATGTACCGCTTGAAATCTGTTTCCTGCTATTCTGCCTCGCTTTCAAGTCCGCCTCGTTGCCTTCCTTCAACAGATTTTTGGACGATAGTTGCCATTTAGTTGTCTGCCAGTTTGTGAATATCTGTGCCCTTGAGCTCCATTTTTTAACTCGTTTTTTTGTGAGCTGAACGCAAGTCCAAAATTCTGGTTCAGGACCTATACTCCTTCCCGGTGTGTGGCCGAGACATTGGTTAATTCGCCTTGCTCCCGGGATATAAGAGTGACATATGCCCGTCCAAATGCCTAACAGCTACTCTCTCATTGTTTCTCCCTCTTCCCTTTCATCTTCTGCCAAATTGGCAACCTGTGCCAACCAGGAGTTTATAGGTGCTGTCTCTCCAAGTTGGCAGATTGATAGTAAAGCAGTTGGAATGTCAAACCGGAGCACCAGGAGAGGGACTATTCGTTGAGTTTTAGAGACCTTTCGTATTCACAGTGTGTCCATTCTCTAGGTTTCCCGTACATGTTATAGCTGTAGTAATATTCCCTTCACCCTGGAGACATGGGACCCATGGAATGGGGGCCATGTATTTTTTCTTTAAAGGGTCTGCATTTTCTCACCCAATCTCACCAATCCTCTCAGTCCCATTTGTCCAGCCTTATGCCACATCCAGCTGTCATTGTAGATAGGGTCATTCCAGCTTTCATCAGAAACCCTGAAGGAATTGTAAAGAATTTCCCTTTTTTTTTGTTTTCCAAATTCCTTTTTATAGTGGGTTTGATCTGATTCTCGCTGCCATGTTTATGCCAGTCTAGACACACTTAATTCCCTTACGGAGACATATCAATACATAGGTTTTAAGATTCTTATTAGTCAGATATATTCCTCTGCACGTAATATGTGTTGTTGCATCCCGTTCACTGAGGAAGTTGTAGGTCTTGCTATTCCGTATTAGGTTTTTCGAATGGTACTTGTTCTAATATTAAACTCTGGTTTTATGCATCACCCCACCTCTCCTTCCCCCTTATGCAGGCATCAGAGTGTTTTCTAAATGTGAGACTCTGTTCTCTTTCCTAACTCAGTTCATGTGTAGCCATGTTTACAGGATATCTATAAGTGATATCTTATGATAAGTTTCTTTTTCTGTGTGACTTATTTCACTTAGAATCATCGTACCTGAATCCACTGATTTTGCTGCTACTGGTCTTATGACTTTGATTTCATGGCTGAGGGATATTTCATCGGACGTAATTACCTCAAATTTTTGTACCATTTTTATCTTTCAGGGATATTTAAGGTGCACCCAAATGAGCTTCTTGTAAGCAGTGCAGCCCTAAATATTGTGGTGGCTTTGTCTTATTGATTTTCAGTTTTCCCAAGGTATATTCCCTAGACTGGAAGTGCCCTTGGCTCTGTACCTCTGTTGTTTACTTGTTTTAGGGAACACAATGCACTCCTCCAGATAGGCAGTTGGCAATTTACATCCCACCCATCAGCATAACCAGGCTCCCTGTTCTCCAGGGCCTGTCTTGCCTTTCTGTTTTTTACACATTTTGCGGATGTCCCTTTTGACCGGTAGGAAGTGAACCTTTTTGTAGTGCTGATTTGCATTGCCCACTTGCTTGCTTGTCCAAAAAGGGCATATGCGTTTTCTCCTGTATATATTCACGTGAAAACCCATATGCCCTTTATGGCCATTTCCATAATTTTCGAAGTTGTAATGCTTTTCCTGTGTTTTAAGGCGATTCCATTGTACCTCTTGAAATCTGTTTCATGCCATTCTGCCTCATTTTCCCTTCCGCCTCATGGCTTTCCCTCAACAGATTTTTGGAAGAGAGTAGTCCTTTATAACTCTGCAGGTTAGTGAATTGCTGTGGCCCTGAGCTCCATTTTTCAACTCGCGTTTTTGTGATCTGACCCCAAATCAACAGTTTTGCTTCTGGATTTATAATGATTCTGGGGGGGCAGGCTGAGATGTTGGTTAATTCCTCTTTCTGACGGGAAATTATAGTGACATGTGGCTGTCCAAATGCCTACAGCTACTCTCTCATTGGTTCTCTCTCTTCCCTTATATCCTCTGCACAATTTGCCAACTGTGTGAACCAAGAGGTTATAGGGGCTGACTTTCAAAGTTGGGAGATTGATAGTAAAGCAGTAGGAATGTCAAACTGGAGCACAAGGAGAGAAAAAAGTAGTAGAGTTTTAGAAACCTTTCACCATCAGATGGTTTCCATTCTCTAGGTACCCATACACGTTATAACTGTAGTGGTATTCCCTTCTACCTGGAGAGTTGGGAACCATGGAATGGGTGGCAGGCATTATTGCTTTAAAGGGTCTGCATTTTTCACCCTATCTCACCAATCCTCTCAGTCCCAAGTGACCAGCCTTATGCCACATCCATCTGTCATTGTAGATAGGGTCATTCCAAATTTCACCAGAACCCCTGAAGGTATTGTGTAAGAATTTTACTGTTTTTATATTTTGTTTTGAAATTCAGTTTTATATTGGGTTTGAGCTGATTCTCACTGCCATGTTTATGTCATTCTAGACACACTTGTTTCCCTTACGGAGACATATCAATACATAGGTTTTAAAATTGTTACTAGTCAGATATGTTTCTCTGCGTGGAATAGGGATGTTGAGTTCCATTCACTGAGGAAGGAGTAGGGCCTGTCTCTTCTGTTTTTGGACTATGGAACGCTACATGTGCTAATATCAATCTTATGTTTTGTGCATCTCCCCACCTCTCTTTCCCCTTAAGCAAGCGTTAGAGTGTTTTCTAAATCTGAGACTCTGTTCTCTTCCCTAATTCAGTTCATATGTAACCATGTTTACATTCCCTTCATAAGTGATATCTTATGTCAGAATGCACCATGGCCGTTCTCATAATAATGCTCCATGACCCCTGTCATCACAATGCACCATGCCCTGGTTATCGCAATGCTCAATGTCCCTTGTCATCACAGTTCTCCACGTCCATGTCATCACAATGCTATATGACACTTCTCAGCAATATGTTACATGCTCTTGTCATCACAATTCTCCATCCACTTCACATTGCAATGCTCCATGCACTTGTCATCACAATGCTCCATGCCCCTGTCATCACAATGCTCCATGACCCATGTCATCACAATGCTCTCTGACAACTGTCATCACAATGCTTCATGCCCCTTGTCATTACAGTGCTCCATGATGCTAGACATCACAATTACCGACGGTCTTCTCATCACAAAGCTCCATGGCCAATATCATCACAATGCTCCATGACCACTGTCATCACAACACTCCATGACACCTGACAACACAATGATCCGGGACTCTTGTCATCACAATGCTGCATTCCCTAGTCATCACAATGCTCCATAGCCCCTGTCTTCACAATACTCCCTGAACATTTTCAGCCCAATGTTCCATGAACCTTGTCATCACAATGATCCATGCCCTTGTCATCCCTATGCTCCATGACCCCTGTATTCACAATGCTCCGTGATGCTTTTCATCACAGTGCTCCATGACACATGTCATCACAATGCTCCATGCCTTTGTCAGCAAAATGCTACATGACCTTGTCATTACAATGCTTTGTGCGCTTGTCATCACAATACTCCATTTCCATTGTCATCACAATCCTCCATGAACCTTGGGATCACATTGCTTCATGCCCTTGTCATCACAATGCTCCATGCTCCTTGAAATCAAAATGATCCATGACATCTGTCAGCACAATGCTCCAAACCCTTGTGATCACAGTGTTCCATAACACTTGTCATCACAACGCTCCATGATGCCTGTCATCACAATATTCCATGCCCTTTTCATCACAATGCTCCATGACCTTTGTCATAACAATTCTCAATACACTTGTCATCACAATGCTCCATTTCCATTGTCATCACAATGCTCCATGTCATTGTCATCACAGTGCTCCATGAACCCTCTCATCACATGGCTCCATGCACTTGTCATCACAAAGCTCCATGACACTTGTCATCACAATGCTTGATGCCCTCCTCATCACAGTGCTCCATGCCCTTGTCATTACAATCCTGCATGACCCATGTATCACATTGTTCCGTGCCCTTGTCATCACAATGATCCATGCCCTCTTCATCACAATGCTCCAAAATCCCTGTAATCACAATGCTCCATGTCCTTGTCACCACAAAACTCCATGACACATGTCATCAGAATGCTCCATGGATTTCTCATCACAATGTTCCATGCCCTCGTCATCACAATGCACCAAGACCACTGTAATCACGATGCTCCATGCCCCTTTTCATCAGAATGCTCCATGAGACTTGTCGTCACAAGTCTCCATGGTCTTCTCATCACAGTGCTCCAGGACCTTGTCATCACCATGCTCCATTCCCTTGTCATCACAATGCTCCATGACACCTGTCATCACAATAAAACATGAAATTTTTCAGCCCAATGCTCCACGACCTACTCATTACAATGCTCCATGGCCAATATCATCACAGTGCTCCATGACCACTGTCATCACAACACTCCATGACACCTGACAACACAATGATCCGGGACTGTTGTCATCACAATGCTGCATTCCCTAGTCATCACAATGCTCCATGACCCCTGTCATCACAACACTCCATGAGCAATTTCAGCCCAGTGCTCCATGACCCTTGTCATCACAATGATGCATGACCTTGTCATCCCAATGCTCCATGACCCCTGTGTTCACAATGATCCGTGATGCTTGTCATCACAGTGCTCCATGACACCTGTCATCCCAATGCTCCATGCCTTTCTCAGCACAATGCTCCATGACCCTTGTCATCACAGTGCTCCATTCGCTTGACAGCACAATGCTCCATGACACATGTCATTACAATGAGCCATGACCCCTCTCATCACAATGCTCCATGACTCCAGGCATCTCAGTGCTTCATAACGTTTGTCATCATAGTGGTCCACGCCCGCGTCATCACAAAGCTCTGTGACCTTTGTAACCGCAATGCTCCATGAACTTTTCATCACAATTCTCTGTGATACTTGCCATCACAATCCTCCATGTCTTTGTCAGAACAATGCTCCATGATCATTGTCTTCACAATATGCCACGCACATTTCATCACAACGGTCCACAACCTTGTCATTGCAATGCTCCATAAACCTTGTAATCACAATGCTCCATGCCCTTCTCATAAAAATCATAAAATTCTCATAAAAATGCTCTCTCAGAAGTGATATCACAGTGTTCCATCACTAGTCATCATAATACTCCCTCACCCCTGTAATCACAATGATCCATGACACTGTCATCACAATTCTACATCCCCTTATCATCACAATGTTCCATGACAACTGCCATCAAAATCCTCCATGATCCGTTTCATCCCAAAGCTGCAAGACCCCTGACATCACAATGTTTATAACCCCTTGCATCAAAATGTTCCATTACAATTTTCATCAAATTGCTGCATGACCCGGTCATAAAAATTCTCCCTGAACTTCTCATCACAATGCACCATGCCCTTGTCATCAAAATGCTCCATGACTTGTCATCACAATGCTCCATGACGTTTGTCATCACAATGCTCCCTGACACTTGTCATCAGAATGCTCCTTGAACCCTGTCACGAAAAGGCTCCATGCCACTTTCAACACAATGCCCCATGCCGTTTTCTTCACAATGCTCCATGCCATTGTCATCAAAATACTCCACAAGCTTGTCATCAGAATGCTCCATGACCCTTGTCATCACAATTCTCCATGCACTTGTCAGCACAATGCTCCCTGACCCTTGTCATCAGAATGCTCCATTACCTTTGTCAACAGAATCCTCCATGACACTTGGCATCACAATGCTCCATGCCATTGTCATCACAATGGGCCATTACATATGTCATCACAATGCTCCCTGACACCTGTCTTCACTATACTGCCTGACCTGGTCATCAGTAGGCTCCATGCCCTTGTCATCACAATGTGCCATTCCAACTGTCATCACAATAATCCATGAAACTTATTAGACCAATGTTCCATGCCCTTGTCATCACAGTGCTCCATGCCCTTGTTATCACAATCCTCCATGACCCCTGTCATCACCATGCTCCGTGACTCCAGTTATCACAATGCTTCATGACCTTTGTCATCACAATGGTCCATGCCCTCGTCATCAACAGTCTCTGTGACCTTTTTAACCACAATGCTCCATGAACTTTTCATCACAATGATCTTTGAACCTTGTCATCACAATGCTCTATGCCTTTCTCAGCACAATGCTCCATGACGCTTGTCATCACAATGCTCCATGCGCTTGTCAGCACAATGCTCCATGACACATGTCATCACAATGCTCCATGACACCTGTCATCACAATGGTCCGTGACTCCAGTCATCACAATGCTTCATAACATTTGTCATTACAATGTTCCATGCCCGCATAATTACAAGGCTCTGTGACCTTTGTAACCACAATGCTCCTTGAACTTTTCATCACAATTCTCTGTGACCCTTGTCTTCACAATGCTCCATATCTTTGTCAGAGCAATGCTCCATGACCATTGTCTTCACAATGTGCCACACACATTTCATCACAACGGTCCACAACCTTGTCATTGCAATGCTCCATAATTCTTGTAATCACAATGCTCCATGAATTTCTCATCAAAATGCTCTCTCACGAGAGATATCAGAGTGTTCCATCACAAGTCATCACAATACACCCTCACCCCTGTAATCACAATGTTCCATGACACTGTCATCACACTGCTACATCCCCTTATCATCACAATGTTCCATGACCCCTGTCATCATATTGCTCCATGACCCTTTTCATCCCAATGCTCCAAATCCCCTGACATCACAATGTTCTATAACATCTGCCATCAAAATATTCCATTACACTTTTCATCAAATTGCTGCATGACCCGGTCATCAAAATGCTCCCTGCCCTTCTCATCACAATGCAACATGCCCTTGTCATCAAAATGCCCGATTACTTGTCATGAGAATGATCCATGACCCTTGGCATCACAATGCTCCATGTCACTGTCATCACAATGCTCCCTGAACCCTCTCATCACATTGCTCGATGTCCTTGTCATCACAAAGCTCCATGACACTTGTCATCACAATGCTCGATGCCCTTCTCATAACAATGCTCCATGCCCTTGTCATTACAATCCAGCATGACCCATGTATCATAGTGTTCCGTACCCTTGTCATCAGAAGGCTCCATGACCACTCTCATCACAATCATCCACGAAATATTTCAGACCAATGTTCCATGCCCTTCTCATCACAATGCTCCATTACCCCTGTCATAACAATCCACCATGACACCTGCCATCACAATGTTCCACGGCCTAGTCATCACAAGGTTCCATGACACTTGTCATCACAATGCTGAAGACCCCTGAAATCACAATGCTCCATGCCCTTGTCATCACAAAGCTCCATGACGCATGTCCTCAGAATGTTGCATGGCCTTCTCATCACAATGCTCCATGCCCTTGTCCTCACAATGTTCCACAACCCCTGTAAACACAATGCTCCATGCCCCTTTTCATCTCAATGCTCCATGAACCCTGTCATCACAATGCACCATGCCCATCATCACAATGCTTCAGGCTATTGTCATCACAATGAAATCAATATTCTCCATGAACTCTGTCATCATAATGCTCCAAACCCTTGTGATCACAATGTTCCATAACACTTATCATCAAAACACCCCATGACGCTCATCATCACAATTATCCATGGTCTTCTCATCACAATGCTCCATGATCTTCGTCATCACAATGCTCAATACACTTGTCATCACAATGCTAACTGACGCTTGTCGTCAGTATGCTCCTTGAACCCTGTCATGACAAGGCTCCATGCCTTTTTCATCACAATAATCCGTGCCCTTTTCATCACAATGCTCCAAGACCCTTGTAATCACAATACTCCATGCCCATTTTCATCAGAATGCTCCAAGTGAGTTGTCGTCACAAGTCTCCATGGTCTTCTCATCACAATGCTCCAAGACCTTGTCATCACCATGCTCCATTCCCTTGTCATCACAATGCTCCATGACCGCTGTCATCACAATAATCCATGAGCATTTTCAGCCCAATGCTCCAAGACCTACTCATCACAATGCTCCATGGCCAATATCATCACAATGCTCCATGACCTCTGTCATCACAACACTCCATGAAACCTGACAACACAATGATCCGGGACACTTGTCATCACATTGCTCCATTCCATGGTCATGACAGTGCTCCATGACCCCTGTCATCACAACAATCCATGAACATTTTCAGCTCAGTGCTCCATGACCCTTGTCATCACAATGATCCATGCCCTTGTCATCCCAATGCTCCATGACCCCTGTATTCACAATGCTCCGTGACGCTTGTCATCACAGTGCTCCATGACACATGTCATCACAATGCTCCATGCCTCTGTCAGCAAAATGCTACATGACCTTTTCATTACAATGCTCTATGCGCTTGTCATCACAATACTCCATTTTCATTGTCATCACAATACTCCATGAACCTTGGGATCACATTGCTTCATGCCCTTGTCATCAAAATGCTCCCTGCTCCTTGAAATCAAAATGATCCATGACCTCTGTCATCACAATTCTCCAAATACTTGTGATCACAATGTTCCATAACACTTGTCATCACAACGCTCCATGATGCCTGTCATCACAATACTCCATGCCCTTTTCATCACAATGCTCCATGACATTTGTCATCACAATTCTCAATACACTTGTCATCACAGTGCTCCCTGACACTTGTCATCAGAATGCTCCTTGAACACTGTCACGAAAAGGCTCCATGCCTTTTTCATCACAATGCCCCATGCTGTTTTCATCACAATGCTCCATGCCATTGTCATCAAAATACTCCACAAGCTTGTCATCAGAATGCTCCATGACCCTTGTCATCACAATTTTCCATGCACTCTTCAGCACAATGCGCCCTGACCCTTGTCATCACAATGCTCCAAGCCATTGTCATCACAATGCTCCATTACCTTTCTCATCAGAATCCTCCATGACACTTGGCATCACAATGCTCCATGCCTTTGTCATCACAATGGGCCATTACATATGTCATCACAATGCTCCCTGACACCTGTCTTCAAAATACTGCATGACCTGGTCATCACAATGCTCCATGCCCTTGTCATCACAATGCGCCATTCCAACTGTCATCGCAATAATCCATGAAACATATTTGACCAATGTTCCATGCCTTTGTCATCACAATGCTCCATGCCCTTGTTATCACAGTGTTCCATGACCCCTGTCATCACAATGCTCTGTGACTCCAGTCATCACAATTCTTCATGACCTTTGCCATCACAATGGTCCATGCCCTCGTCATCAACAGTCTCTGTGACATTTTTAACCACAATGCTCCATGAAATTTCATCACAATGCTCTTAGACCTTTGTCATCACAATGCTCTATGCCTTTCTCAGCACAATACTCCATGACACTTGTCATTACTATGCTACATGTGCTTGTCAGCACAATGCTCCATGACACATGTCATCGCAATGCACCATGAGCCTGTCATCACAGTGCTCCTCAATCTTGTCATCACAATGCTCCAAATATTTGTCATCACAATGCTCCATGCACTTCTCATCAAAATGCTCTCTCACCATGATATCACAATGCTACATCAGTATTTGTCACAATACTCCCTCACCCCTGTCATCACAATGTTCCATGACTTCTGTCATCAAAATATTCCATGACACTTTTCATCCAATTGCTCCATGACCTTGTCATCACAATGCTCCCTGCCCTTCTCATCACAATGCACAACGCCCTTGCCATCAAAATGCTCCATGACCTTTGTCATCATAAAGATCCATGACACTTGTCATCACAATGCTCCATGTCCTTGTCATCACATTGCTCCATGCCCTGTCTTCACATAGCTCCATGACACAAGTCATCAGAATGCTCCATGGCCTTCTCATCAAAATGCTCCATGCCCTTGCCACCACAGTGCTCCATTACCCATGTCATAACAATGCTGCATGACGCCTGCCCCCACGATGTTCCATGGCCTTGTCATCAAAAAGCTCCATGACCCTTCTCATCACAATGCTCCATGAACACTGTAATCACAATGCTCTATGCCGCTTTTCATCTCAATGATCCATGAACCCTGTTATCAAAATGCACCATGCCCATCATCATAATGCTTCATGCTATTGTCATCACAATGAAATCAAAATGCTCCATGACCTCTGTCATAGCAATGCTCCAAACCCTTGTGATCACAATATTCCATAACACTTGTCATCACAATGCCCCATGACGCTCGTTATCACAATTATCCATGGTCTTCTCATCACAATGGTCTTCTCATCACAATGGTCCATGAACTTTGTCATCACAATGCTCAATACACTTGTCATCACAATGCTCCCTGACACTTGTTGTCTGTATGCTCCTTGAACCCTGTCATGACAAGGCTCCATGCCTTTTTCATCACAATGATCCATGCCCTTTTCCTCACAATGCTCCAAGACCCATGTAATCACAATGCTCCATGCCCATGTCATCACAAAACACAATGACGCTTGCCATCAGGGTTCTCCTTTGTCTTCTACTCACTATGGTCCATGCCCTTGTCATCACAATGTTCCAAGACCCCTGTAATCACAATGCTCCATGCCCCTTTTCTTCAGTATGCTCCATGAGACTTGTCATCACAAGGATCCATGGTTTTGTCATCACAATGCTCCAGGACATTGTCATCACAATGCTTCACGACCTTGTCATGAAAATTTCCAATGGCCCTTGTCATCATAATGCTCCAAGCCCGAATCATCACAATGCTCTATTATATTTGTCATCACAATTCTCCATTACATTTGGCATCACAATGCTCCATGCCATTTTCATCGCAATGGCCCATGACATATGTCATCACAATGCTCCCTGGCACCTGTCTTCACACTACTCCATGACCTTCTTATCAAAATGCTCCATGCCCTTGTCATCACAATGCACCATGTCCACTCTCATCACAATAATCTATGAAACTTCTCAGACCAATGCTCCATGCCCGTGTCATCACAATCGTCCATGACCCCTGTCATCACAATGCTCCGTGACTCCAGTCATCACAATGCTTCATAACGTTTGTCATCACAATGGTCCATGCACGTGTCATCACAAGGCTCTGTGACCTTTGTAACCACAATGCTCCATGAAATTTTCATCACAATTCTCTGTGACACTTGTCATCACAGTGCTCCATGTCTTTGTCAGAACAATGCTCCATGACCATTTTCATCACAATGTGCCACGTGAATTTCATCACATCGGTCCACAAACTTGTCATTGCAATGCTCCATAAACGTTGTAATCACAATGGTCCATGCACTTCTCATCAAAATGCTCTCTCACCAGAGATATCACAATGTTCCATCACTAGTCATCACAATACTCCCTCACCCCTGTAATCACAGGGTTCTATGACACTGTCATCACAATGCTACATCCCCTTATCACTACAAAGTTCCATGACCCCTGCCATCACAATATTCCATAACCCCTGTCATCAAAATGCTCCCTGACCCATTCCATCCCGAAGCTCCAAGTCCCCAGACATCACAATGTTCTATAAACCCTGCCATCAAAATATTCCATTACAATTTTTATCAAATTGCTGCATGACCCCATCATCAAAATGCTCCCTGACCTTCTCATTACAATGCACCATGCCCTTGTCATCAAAATGCTCCATGACTTGTCATCACAAAGCTCCATGACCCTTGGCATCACAATGCTCCATGTCATTGTCATCACAATGCTCCATGAACACTCTCATCACATTGCTCCATGCCCTTGTCATCACAAAGCTCCGTGACACTTGTCATCACAATGCTCGATGCCATTCTCATCACAATGCTCCATGCCCTTGTCATTACAATCCTGCATGACCCATGTATCACAGTGTTCCTTGCCCTTGTCATCACAATGCTCCATGCCCACTCTCATCACAATAATCCATGAAATATTTCAGACCAAAGTTCCATACCCTTCTCATCACAATGCTCCATTACTCCTGTCATAACAATGCACCATGACCCCTGCCATCACAATCTTCCGTGGCCTAGTCATCACAAGGTTCCATGACACTTCTCATCACAATGCTCAAGACTCCTGAAATCACAATGCTCCATGCCCTTGTCATCACAAAGCTCCATGACGCATGTCATCAGAATGTTCCATGGCCTTCTCATCACAATGTTCCATGCCCTTGTCAGCACAATGCTCCAAGATCCTTGTAATCACAATGCTCCATGCCACTTTTCATCTCAATGCCCCATGAACCCTGTCATCACAGTGCACCATGCCCATCATCATAATGCTTCAGGCTATTGTCATCACAATGAAATCAATATTCTGCATGTCCTCTGTCATCATAATGCTCCAAACCCTTGTGATCACAATTTTGCATAACACGAATCATCACAACACCCCATGATGCTCATCATCACAATTATCCATGGTCTTCTCATCACAATGCTCCATGATCTTTGTCATCACAATGACCAATACACTTGTCATCACAATGCTCCCTGACACTTGTCGTCAGTATGCTCCTTGAACCCTGTCATGAAAAGGCTCCATGCCTTTTTCATCACAATGATCCATGCCCTTTTCATCACAATGCTCCAAGATCCCTCTAATCACAATGCTCCATGCCCTTGTCATCACAAAACGCCAGGACACATGTCATCAGAATGCTCCATGGCCTGCTCATCACAATGCTCCATGCCCTAGTCTTCACAATGCTCCAAGACCCCTGTAATCACAATGCTCCATGCCCCTTTTCATCAGAATGTTCCATGAGACTTGTCATCACAAGTCTCCATGGTCTTCTCATCACAATGCTCCAGGACCTTGTCATCACCATGCTTCATTTACTTGTCATCACAATGCTCCAGGACCCCTATCATCACAATACTCCATGCACATTTTCAGCCCAATGCTCCACGACCTACTCATCACAATGCTCCATGGCCAATATCATCACAATGCTCCATGACCACTGTCATCACAACATTCCATGACACCTCACAACACAATGATCCGGGATTCTTTTCATCACAATGAACCATGCCCTTATCATCCCAATGCTCCATGACCCCTGTATTCACAATGCTCCGTGACGCTTGTCATCACAGTGCTCCATGACACATGTCATCACAATGCTCCATGCCTTTGTCAGCAAAATGCTACATGACCTTGTCATTACAATGCTTTGTGCGCTTGTCATCACAATACTCCATTTCCATTGTAATCACAATCCTCCATGAACCTTGGGATCACATTGCTTCATTCCTTTGTCATCACAATGCTCCATGCTCCTTGAAATCAAAATGATCCATGACCTCTGTCATCGCAATGCTCCAAATCCTAGTGATCACAGTGTTCCATAACACTTGTCATCACAAAGCACCATGATGCCTGTCATCATAATACTCCATGGACTTTACATCACAATGCTCTATGACTTTGTCATCACAATTCTCAATATACATGTCATCACAATGCTCCCTGACACTTGTCATCAGTATGTTCCTTGAACCCTGTCACGAAATGTCTCCATGCCTTTTTCATCACAAAGCCCCATACCGTTTTCATCACAATGCTCCATGCCATTGTCATCAAAATACTTCACAAGCTTGTCATCAGAATGCTCCATGACCCTTGTCATCACAATTCTCCATGCACTTGTCAGCTCAATGCTCCCTGACCCTTGTCATCACAATGCTCCAAGCCATTGTCATCACAATGCTCCATTACCTTTGGCATCACAATCCTCCATGACACTTGGCATCACAATGCTCCATGCCATTGTCATCACAATGGGCCATTACATATGTCATCACAATGCTCCCTGACACCTGTCTTCACAGTACTGCATGATCTGGTCATCACACTGCTCCATGCCCTTGTCATCACAATGTGCCATTCCATCTGTCATCACAATAATCCATGAAACGTATTAGACCAATGCTCCATGCCCTTGTCATCACAATGCTCCATGCACTTGTTATCACAATGTTGCAAGACCCCTGTAATCAGAATGTTCCATGCCCCTTTTCATAAGTATGCCCCATGAGACTTGTCTTCACAAGGCTCCAAGGTTCTCTAATCACAAAGCTCCAGGACATTGTCATCACAATGCTACTCGACCTTGTCATGAAAATTCTCAATGGCCCTTGTCATCATAATACTCCAAGCCCTAGCCATCACAATGCTCCATTATATTTGTCATCACAATCCTCCATTACACTTGGCATCTCAATGCTCCCTGACATTGTCATCGCAGTGGACCATGACATATGTCATCACAATGCTCCCTGACTCCTGTCTTTACAATACTCCATGACCTTCTCATCACAATGATCCATGGCCTTGTCATCCCAATGCTCCATGACCCCTGTATTCACAATGCTCCGTGACCCTTGTCATCACAGTGCTCCATGACAGCTGTCTTCACAATACTCCATGACCTTCTCATCACAATGCTCCATGCCCTTGTCATCACAATGCACCATGTCCACTGTCATCACAATAATCTATGAAACTTGTCAGACCAATGCTCCATGCCCCTGTCATCGCAATGCTCCATGCCCTTGTCATCACACTGCTCCATTACCCCTGTCATCACAATGCCACCTGAATCCAGTCATCACAATTCTTCATAACGTTTGTCAACACAACGGTCCATGCTCGCGTCCTCAAAAGGCTCTGTGTCCTTTGTAACCTCAATGCTCCATGAAATTTTCATCACAATGCTCCGTGACCCTTGTCATCACAATGCTCCATGCCTTTGTCCGAACAATACTCCATGACCCTTGTCATCACAATGTGCCACGTGCTTTTCATCACAATGATCCACAACCTTGTCATCGCTATCCGCCATAAACCTTGTAATCACTATGCTCCATGCACTTCTCATCCAAATGCTCTCTCACCTGAGATATCACAATGTTCCGTCACCAGTTATCACAATCCTCCCTCACCCCGGTAATCACAATGTTCCATGACCCCAGTCATCACAATGCTACATCCCCTTATCAGCACAATGTTCCATAACCCCTGACATCACAATCTTCCATAACGCCTGTCATCAAAATGCTCCATGACCCTTTTCATCCCAAAGCTCCATGACCCCTGGCATCAAAATGTTCTATAACCCCTGTCATCAAAATGTTCCATTACACTTTTCATCAAATTGCTGCATGACCCTGTCATCAAAATGCTCCCTGCCCTTCTCATCACAATGCACCACACCCTTGTCATCAAAATGTTCTATGACCTTTGTCATCACAAAGCTCCATGACCATTGGCATCACAATGCTCCATGTCATTGTCATCACAGTGCTCCATAAACGCTGTCATCACATTGCTCCATGCCCTTGTCATTACAAAGCTCCATGACACTTGTCATCACAATGCTCGATGCCATTCTCATCACAATGCTCCATGCCCTTGTCATTACAATCCTGCATGACCCATGTATCACAGTGTTCCGTGCCCTTGTCATCACAATGCTCCATGCCCACTCTCATCACAATAATCCTTGAAACATTTCAGACCAATGCTCAATGCCCTTCTCATCAAAATGCTCCATTACCTCTGTCATAACAATGCTCCATGACCACTGCCATCACAATGTTCCATTACACTTTTCATCAAATTGCTGCATGACCCATTCATCAAAATTCTTCCTGCCCTTGTCATCACAATGCACCATGCCCTTGTCATCAAAATGCTCCATGACTTGTCATCACAAAGCTCCATGACACCTGTCATCACAATGCTCCATGCATTTGTCAGCAAGATTCTACATGACCTTGTCATTAGAAAGCTCTATGCGCTTGTCATTACAATGCTCCAAGAACTCTGTAATCACAATGCTCCATGCCCCTTTTCATCTCAATTCTCCATGAACCGTGTCATCACAATGCACCATGCCCATCATCATAATGCTTCAGTCTATTGTCATCACAATGAAATCAAAATTCTTCATGAACTCTGTCATCATAATGCTCCAAACCCTTGTGATCACAATGTTTCATAACACTTATCATCACAACACCGCACGACGATCATCATCACAATTATCCATGGTCTTCTCATCACAATGCTCCATGATCTTTGTCATCACAATGCTCAATACACTTGTCATCACAATGCTCCCTGACACTTGTTGTATGTATGCTCCTTGAACCCTGTCATGACAAGGCTCCATGCCTTTTTCATCACAATGATCCATGCCCTTTTCCTCACAATGCTCCAAAACCCATTTAAACACAATGCTCCATGCCCTTGTCATCACAAAGCTCAATGAAATATGTCTTCAGAATGCTCCTTGGCCTTCTCCTCACAATGCTCCATGACCATGTCATCACAATGTTCCAAGACCCCTGTAATCACAATGGTCCATACCCCATTTCATCAGTATGCTCCATGAGATTTGTCATCACAAGTGTCTATGGATTTCTCATCACAATGCTCCAGGACCTTGTCATCACAATGCTTCACGACCTTGTTCTGAAAATTCTCAATGGCCCTTCTCATCAAAATGCTCCAAGTCCTAGTCATCACAATGCTCCATTATATTTGTCATCACAATCCTCCATTATATTTGGCATCACAATGCTCCCTGCCATTGTCATTGCAAGGAACCATGACATATGTCATCACAATGCTCCCTGACACCTGTCTTCACAATACTCCATGACCTTCTCATCACAATGATCCATGCACTTTTCATCACAATGCTCCAAGACCCATGTATTCACAATGCTCCATGCCCTTGTCATCACAAAACTCAATGACGCTTGCCATCAGGATTCTCCTTTGTCTTCTACTCACTATGCTCCATGCCCTTGTCATCACAATGTTCCAAGACCCCTGTAATCACAATACTCCATGCCCCTTTTCTTCAGTATGCTCCATGAGACTTGTCATCACAAGGATCCATGGTTTTCTCATCACAATGCTCCAGGATATTGTCATCACAATGCTTCACGACCTTGTTCTGAAAATTCTCAATGGCCCTTGTCATCATAATGCTCCAAGTCCTAGTCATCACAATGCTCCATTATATTTGTCATCAAAATCCTCCATTACATTTGGCATCACAATGCTCCCTGCCATTGTCATTGCAATGGACCATGACATATATCATCACAATGCTCCCTGACACCTGTCTTCACAATACTCCATGACCTTCTCATCACAATGATCCATGCCCTTGTCATCACAATGCACCATGTCCAATATCATCACAATAATCTATGAAACTTGTCAGACAAATGCTCCATGCCCCTGTCACCACAATGCTCCATGCCCTTGTCATCACAATGCTCCATGACCACTGTCATCACAATGCTCGGTGACTCCAGTCATCACAATGCTTCATAACATTTGTCATCACAATGGTCCATGCCCGCGTCATCACAAGGCTCTGTGACCTTTATAACCACAATGCTCCATGAACTTTTCATCACAATGCTCCGTGACCCTTGTCATCAAAATGCTCCATGCGTTTGTCAGAAAAATGCTCCATGACCCTTGTCATCACAATGTGCTACGCGCTTTTCATCACAACGGTCCACAAATTTGTCATGGTAATGCTCCATAAACTTTGTAATCACAATGCTCCATGCACTTCTCATCACAATGCTCCATTTCCCGTCATAACAATGCTCCATGACCCCTGCCATCACAATATTCCACGGCCTTGTCATCACAAGGCTCCATGACACCTGTCATCACAATGCTCCAAGACCCCTGTAATCACAATGCTCCATGCCCTTGTCATCACAAAGCTCCATGACAAATGCCATCAGAATGTTCCATGTCCTTCTCATCAAAATGCTCCATGTCCTTGTCATCACAGTGCTCCCAGACCCCTGTAATCACAATTCTCCATGCCACTTTTCATCTCAATGCTCCATGAACCCTGTCATCACAATGCACTATGCCCATCATCATAATGCTTCCGGCTATTGTCAGCACAATGAAATCAAAATTCTCCATGACCTCTGTCATCACAATGCTCCATGACCCCTGTTATCACAATACTCCATGAACATTTTCAGCCCAATGCTCCATGACCATTGTCATCACAGTGATCCATGACCTTGTCATCCCAATGCTCCATGACCCCTTTATTCACAATGCTCCGTGACGCTTGTCATCTCAGTGCTTCATGACACCTGTCATCACAATGCTCCATGCCTTTGTCAGCAAAATGCTACATGAACTTGTCATTACAATGCTCTATGTGCTTGTCATCACAATACTCCATTACCATTGTCATCACAATCCTCCATGAACCTTGGGATCACATTGCTTCATGCCCTTGTAATCACAATGCTACATGCTCCTTGAAATCAAAATGATCCATGACCTCTGTCCTCACAATGCTCCAAACCCTTTGTGATCAAAATTTTCCATAACACTTGTCATCACAACGCTCCATGATGCCTGTCATCACAATACTCCATGCACTTTTATCAGAATGCTCCATGACCTTTGTCATCACAATTCTCAATACACTTGTCATCACAATGCTCCCTGACACTTGTCATCAAAATGCTCCTTGAAACCTGTCACGAAAATGCTCCATGCCTTTTTCATCACAATGCCCTATGCCGTTTTCATCACAATGCTCCCCGCCACTGTAATCAAAATACTCCACAAGCTTGTCATGAGAATGCTCCATGACCCTTGTCATCACAATTCTCCATGCACTTGTCATCACAATGCTCCCTGACCTTTGTCATCACAATGCTCCAAGCCATTGTCATTACAATGCACAATTACCTTTGTCATCAGAATCCTCCATGACACTTGGCATCACAATGCTCCATGCCATTGTCATCACAATGGGTCATTACATATGTCAACACAGTGCTCCCTGACACCAGTCTTCACAATACTCCATGACCTGGTCATCACAATGCTCCATGCCCTTGTCACCACAGTGCACCATTCCAACAGTCATCGCAATAATCCATGAAACTTATTAGACCAATGCTCCATGCCCTTGTCATCACAATGCTCCATGACCCTTGTCATCACAATGCTCCATGAACTTTTCATCACAATGCTCTTTGACCCTTGTCATCACAATTCCCTATGCCTTTCTCAGCACAATGCTACATGACCCTTGTCATCACAATGCTCCATGCGCTTGTCAGCACGATGCTCCATGACGCATGCCATCACAATGAACCATGCGTTTGTCATCAAAGTGCTCCACAATCTTGTCACCACAATGCTCCATAAAACTTGTCATCAAAATGCTCTCTCACCACAGATATCACAATGTTACATCCCTATTCGTCACAATACTCCCTCACCCCTGTTATCACAGTTTTCCATGACTCCTGTCATCACAATGCTACATGCACTTATCATCACAATGTTCGATGACCCCTGACATCCCAATGCTCCATAACCCCTGTCATCAAAATGCTCCATTTCATTTTAATCAAAATGCTCCATGACCCCTGACATCACAATGTTACATAACCCCTGTCATCAAAATGTTCCATAAGCCTTTTCTTCAAATTGCTCCATGACCCTGTCATCACAATGCTCCCTGCCCTTCTCATCACATTGCACAACGCACTTGTCATGAAAATGCTACATGACCTTTGTCATCACAAAGATCCATGACCCTTGGAATCACAATGCTCCATGTCATTGTCATCACAATGCTCCATGAACGCTCTCATCACATTGCTCCATGCCTTTGTCATCACAAAGCTCCATGACACATGTCATCAGAATGCTCCATGGCCTTCTCATCACAATGCTCCATGTGCTTGCCATCACAATGCTCCATTACCCCTGTCATAAAAATGCTCCATGACCCCTGCCATCACGATGTTCCGCGGCCTTGTCATCACAAGCCTCCATGACCCTTCTCATCACAATGCTCCAAGACCCCGTAATCACAAAGCTCCATGCCCTTTTTTCATCTCAATGATCCATGAACCCTGTCATCACAATGCACCATGCCCATCATCATAATGCTTCATGCTATTGTCATCTCAATGAAATCAAAATGCTCCATGACCTCTGTCATAACAATGCTCCAAACCCTTGTGATCACAATATTCCATAACACTTGTCATCACAGTGCCCCATGACACTCGTCATCACAGTTATCCATGGCCTTCTCATCACAATGCTCCATGATATTTGTCATCACAATTCTCAAACACTTGTCATCAAAATGCTCCCTGACACTTGTTGTCTGTATGCTCCTTGAACCCTGTATGATCCATGACCCTGTCATCCCAATGCTCCATGACCCCTTTATTCACAATGCTCCGTGACGCTTGTCATCTCAGTGCTCCATGACACCTGTCATCACAAGGCTCCATGCCTTTTTCATCACAATGATCCATGCCCTTTTCCTCACAATGCTCCAAGACCCCTTTAAACACAATGCTCCATGCCCTTGTCATCACAAAGCTCAATGAAACATGCCTTCAGAATGCTCCTTGGCCTTCTCCTCACAATGCTCCATGCCCATGTCATCACAATGTTCCAAGACCCCTGTAATCACAATGGTCCATGCCCCTTTTCATCAGTATGCTCCATGAGATTTATCATCACAAGTCTCTATGGATTTCTCATCACAATGCTCCAGGACATTGTCATCACAATTCTTCACGACCTTGTTCTGAACATTCTCAATGGCCCTTGTCATCATAATGCTCCAAGCCCTAGTCATCACAATACTCCATTATATTTGTCATCAAAATCCTCCATTACATTTGGTATCACAATGCTGCCTGCCATTGTCATTGCAATGGACCATGACATATGTCATCACAGTGCTCACTGACACCTGTCTTCACAATACTCCATGACCTTCTCATCACAATGATCCATGCCCTTGTCATCACAATGCACCATGTCCAATATCATCACAATACTCTATGAAACTTGTCAGATCAATGCTCCATGCCCCTGTCACCACAATGCTCCATGCCCTTGTTATCACAATGCTCCATGACCCCTGTCATCACAATGCTCGGTGACTCCAGTCATCACAATGCTTCATAACATTTTTCATCACAATGGTCCATGCCCGCGTCATCACAAGGCTCTCTGACCTTTATAGCCACAATGCTCCATGAACTTTTCATCACAATGCTCCGTGACCCTTGTCATCAAAATGCTCCATGCGTTTGTCAGAAAAATGCTCCATGACCCTTGTCATCACAATGTGCTACGTGATTTTCATCAAAACGATCCAAAAATTTGTCATGGTAATGCTCCATAAACCTTGTAATCACAATGCTCCATGCCCTTCTCATCACAATGCTCCATTACATCTGTCATAACAATGCTCCATGACCCCTGCCATCACAATATTCCACGGCCTTTTCATCACAAGGCTCCATGACACTTGTCATTACAATGCTCCAAGACCACTGTAATCACAATGCTCCATGCCCTTGTCATCACAAAGCTCCATGACATATGCCATCAGAATGTTCCATGTCCTTCTCATCAAAACGCTCCATGCCCTTGTCATCACAGTGCTCCAAGATCCCAGTAATCACAATGCTCCATGCCCCTTTTCATCTCAATGCTCCATGAACCCTGTCATCACAATGCACCATGCCCATCATCATAATGCTTCCGGCTATTGTCAGCAAATTGAAATCAATATTCTCCATGACCTCTGTCATCACAATGCTCCATGACCCCTGTCATCACAATACTCCATGAACATTTTCAGCCCAATGCTCCATGACCCTTGTCATCACAATGATCCATGCCATTGTCATCCCAATGCTCCATGACCCCTGTATTCACAATGATCCGTGACGCTTTTCATCACAGTGCTCCATGACACCAGTCATCATAATGCTCCATGCCCTTGTCATCCCAATGCTCCGTGACGCTTTTCATCACAGTGCTCCATGACACCTGTCATCACAATGTTCCATGCCTTTCTCAGCAAAATGCTACATGACTTTTTCATTACCATGCTCTATGCGCTTGTCATCACAATACTCCATTACCATTGTCATCACAATCCTCCATGAATCTTGGGATCACATTGCTACATGCCCTTGTCATCACAGTGCTCCATGCTCCTTGAAATCAAAATGATCCATGACCTCTGTCATCACAATGCTCCAAACACTTGTGATCACAATGTTCCATAACACTTGTCATCACAACGTTCCATGATGCCTGTCATCACAATACTGCATGCAGTTTTCATCACAATGCTCCATGATCTTTGTCATCACAATTCTCAATACACATGTCATCACAATGCTCCCTGACACTTGTCGCCAGAATGCTCCTTGAACCCTGTCACGAAAAGGCTCCATGACTTTTTCAACCCAATGCCCCATGCCGTTTTCATCACAATGCTCCACGCCACTGTCAGCAAAAAACTCCACCAGCTTATCATGAGAATGTTCCATGACCCTTGTCATCACAATTCTCCATGCACTTTTCAGCACAATGCTCCCAGACCTTGTCATCTCAATGCTCCAAGCCACTGTCAGCACAATGCACCATTACCTTTGTCATCAGAATCCTCCATGACACCTGGCATCACAATGCTCCATGCGATTGTCATCACAATGGGCCATTACATATGTTATCACAATGCTCCCTGACACCTCTCTTCACAATACTGCATGACCTGGTCATCACAATGCTCCATGCCCTTGTCACCACAATGCACCATTTCAACAGTCATCGCAATAATCCATGAAACTTATTAGACCAATGCTCCATGCCCTTGTCATCACAATGCTCTATGCCTTTCTCAGCGCAATGCTACGTGACCCTTGTCATCACAATGCTCCATGCACTTGTCAGCTCGATGCTCCATGACACATGTCATCATAATGCACCATGCGCTTGTCATCACAGTGCTCCACAAGCTTGTCATCACAATGCTCCATAAACCTTGTCATCACAATGCTCCGTGCACTTCTCATCAAAATGCTCTCTCACCACAGATATCACAATGTTACATCACTATTCGTCACAATACTCACTCACCCCTGTTATCACAATGTTCCATGACCGCTGTCATCACAATGCTACATGCACTTATCATCACAATGTTCGATGACCCCTGACATCACAGTGCTCCATAACCCCTGTCATCAAAATGTTCCATGACACTTTTCATCAAATTGCTCCATGACCCTGTCATCACAATGCTCCCTGCCCTTCTCATCACAATGCACAACGCCCTTGTCATCAAAATCCTCCATGATCTTTGTTATCACAAAGATCCATGACCCTTGGCATCACAATGCTCCATGTCATTGTCATCACATAGCTCCATGACACATGTCATCAGAATGCTCCATGGCCTTCTCATCACAATGCTCCATGCCCTTGCAGTCACAATGCTCCATTACCACTGTCATAACAATGCTCCATGATCCCTGTCATCACGATGTTCCATGGCCTTGTCATCACAGTGCTCCATGACACCTGTCATCACAATGTTCCATGACTTTGTCAGCAAAATGCTACATGACCTTGTCATTACAATGCTCTATGCGCTTGTCATCACAATACTCCCTTTCCATTGTCATCACAATCCTCCATGAACCTTGAGAGCACATTGCTTCATGCCCTTGTCATCACAATGCTCCATGCTCCTTGAAATCAAAATGATCCATGTCCTCTGTCATCACAATGCTCCAAACCCTTGTGATCCCAGTGTTCCTTAACACCTGTCATCACAATGCTCAGTACACTTGTCATCACAATGCTCCCTGACACTTGTCATCTGAATGCTCTTTGAAACCTGTTACGAAAAGGCTCCATGCCTTTTTCATCACAATTCCCCATTCCGTTTTCATCACAATGCTCCGTGACCGTTTTCATCAAAATGCTCCATGACTTTGTCTGAAAAATGTTCCATGACCCTTGTCATCACAGTGTGCCATTCGCTTTTCATCACAACGGTCCAGAAAATTGTCATTGCAATGCTCCATAAATCTTGTAATCACAATGCGCCATACACTTCTCTTCAAAATGCTCTCTCACCAGAGATATCACAGTGTTCCATCACTAGTTGTCGCAATACTCCCTCACTACTGTAATCACAATGTCCCATGACCCCTGTCATCACAATGCTACATCCCTTTATCATCACAATGTTCCATGACCCCTGACATCACAATATTCTATAACCCCTGTCATCAAAATGTGCCAATACACTTTCCATCATATTGCTGCATGACCCTGTCATCAAAATACTCCCTCCCATTATCATTACAATGTACCATGCACTTGTCATCAAAATGCTCCATGACATTTGTCATCACAAAGCGCCATGACCCTTGGCATCACAATGCTCCATGTCATTGTCATCACAGTGCTCCATGAACCCTCTCATCACATTGCTCCATGCCCTTGTCATCACAAAGCTCCATGACACTTGTCATCAAAATGCTCTATGCCCTTCTCATCACAATGACCCATGACCTTGTCATTATAATCCTTCATGACCCATGTATCACAGTGTTCCATGCCCTTATCATCACAATGCTCTATGCCCACTCTCATCACAATAATCCATGAAACTTATTAGACCAATGCTCCATTCCCTTGTCATCACAAGGCTCCATGCCCTTGTTATCACAAAGGTCCATGACCCCTGTCATCACAATGCTCCATGCCTCCATTCATCACAATGCTTCATGACCTTTGTCATCACAATGGTCCATGCCCTCGTCTTCAGCAGTCTCTGTGACATATTTAACCACAGTGCTCCATGAAATTTTCATCACAATGTTCTTTGACCCTTGTCATCACAATGCTCTATGCCTTTCTCTGCACAATGCTCCATGACCCTTGTCATCACAATGCTCCATGCGCTTGTCAGCACAATGCTCCATGACCCATGTCATCACAATGCACCCTGCACTTTTCATCACAGTGCTCCACAATCTTGTCACCACAATGCTCCATAATACTTGTCATCACAATTCTCCATGCACTTCTCATCAAAATGCTCTCTCAACACTGATATCACAATGTTACATCACTATTCATCACAATACTCCCTCACCCCTGTCATCACAATATTCCATGATTTCTGTCTTTGCAATGCTACATGCACATATCATCACAAAGTTCGATGACCCCTGACATCACAATGTTCCATAACCCCTGTCATCAAAATGCTCCATAACAATTTTCCTCAAAATGCTCAATGACCCCTGACATCACAATGTTCCATAACACCTGTCATCAAAATATTCCATGACCCTTTTCATCAAATTGCTCTATAACCCTGTCATCACAATACTCCCTGCCCTTCTCATCACAATGTACCACGCCCTTGTCATCAAAATGCTCTATGACCTTTGTCTTCACAAGGATCCATGACCCTTGGCATCTCAATGATCCATGCCATTGTCATCACAATGCTCCATGAACCCTCTAATCACAATGCTCCATGCACATTTGCATCTCAATGCTCCATGAACCCTGTCATCAAAATGCACCATGCCCATCATCATAATGCTTCAGGCTATTGTCATCACAATGAAATCAAAATATTTGATGATCTATCTCATCACAATGCTCCAAATCCTTATGATCACAATGTTCCATAACACTTATCCTCACAATGTCCCATGACGCTCATCATAACAATTATCCATGGTCTTCTCATCACAGTGCTCCATGACCTTTGTCATCACAGTGCTCTATACACTTGTCATCACAATGCTCCCTGACACTTGTCATCAGTATGCTCCTGGAACCCTGTCATGACAAAACTCCATACCATTTTCATAACAATGATCCATGCCAATTTCATCACAATGCTCCAAGACACCAGTAATCACAGTGCTCCATGCCCTTGTCATCACAATGCCCCAAGACCCCAGTAATCACAATACTCCATGCCCCTTTTCATCTGAATGCTCCATGAAACATGTTATTACAAGGCTCCATGGTATTCTCATCACAATTATCCAGGAACATTTCATCACAGTGCTCCATTCCCTTGTCATCACAATGCTCCATGACGCATGTCCTCACAATAGTTCCTGCATATTTTCAGTCCAATTCTCCAGGAACTTCTCATCACAATGCTTCATGATCCCTATCATCACAATGCTCCATGACCACTCTCATCACAACGCTCCATGACCCCTGATAACATAGTGATCCGGGACTCTTGTCATCACAGTGCTAAATTCCCTAGTCATCACAATGCTCCATGAACATTTTCAGCCCAATGCTCCATGACACTTGTCATCACAATGATCCATGCCCTTGCCATCCCAATGCTCCATGACCCCTGTAATCACAATGATCCGTGATGCTTCTCATCACAGTTCTCTATGACCCTTATCATCACAATGCTCCATGCCTGTGTCAGCAATATGCTACATGACCTTGTCATCAAAATGCTCCATTTGCTTGTCATCACAATACTCCCTTACCATTGTCATCACAATCCTCCATGAACCTTGGGATCACATTGCTTCATGCCATTGTCATCCCAATGCTCCATGCTCCTTGAAAACAAAATGATCCATGACTTCTATCATCACAATGCTCCAAACCCTTGTGATCAAAAAGTTTCATAACACTTGTCATCACAACGCTCCATGATGCCTGTCATCACAATACTCCAAGTCCTTTTCGTCAAAATGCTCCATGATCATTTTCATCACAATTCTCCCAACCCTTGTGATCACAATGTTCCATAACACTTGTCATCACAACGCTCCATGATGCCTGTCATCACAATACTCCATGTCCTTTTCGTCAAAATGCTCCATGATCTTTTTCATCACAATTCTCAAAACACTTGTCATCACAATGTTCCCTGACACTTGTCGTCAGAATGCTCCTTGAAACCTGTCATGAAATGGCTTCATGCCTTTTTCATCACAATGCTCCCTGTCCTTTTCATCACAATGCTCCATGCCATTGTCTTCACAATACTCCATAAGCTTGTCATCAGAATGCTCCATGACACTTGTCATCACAATGTTCCATGGCCACTGTCATCACAATGCTCCATACCCCTTGTCATTACTGTGCTCCATGACGCTCGTCATCACAATTATCCATGGTCTTCTCATCACAATGCTCTACGCCCTTGTCATCAAAATGCTCCATGACCCTTGTCATCACAATGCTCCATGGCCACTCTCATCACAATGCTCCATTCCCCTTGTCATTACAGTGCTCCATGACGCTCGTCATCACAATGCTCCACGGTGTTGCCATCTCAATGCTCCATTCCCTGGTCATCACAATGCTCCATGCCCTGGTCATCACAATGCTCCATGTCCTCTGTCATCACAGTTCCTTTCGTTCTTGGCATCACTATGCTCCATGACAGTTTTCATCACCGTGTTACATGATTTGTCATCACAATTCTCTATGCACTTTTCATCGCAATGCTCCATCACCCCTGTCATAGGAAGCTCCATGTGCTTCTCATCACAATGCTTCATGAACTTGTCATCAAAATTCTCAATGGCCCTTGTCATCACAATTCTCCATGCCCTTGTCATCACAATGCTCCATGTCCCTTGTCATCACAATGCTCCAAGCCCTTGTCATCAAAATGCTCCATTACATTTGTCATCACAATCCTCCATGACACTTGGCATCACAATGTTCCATTCCATTGTCATCCAAATGGACCATGACATATGTCATCACAGTGCTCCCTGAGACCTGTCTTCAAAATACTCCATGACCTTCTCATCACAATGCTCCATGCCTTGTCATCACATTGCACCATGCCCACTGTCATCACAATAATCCATGAAACATGTCAGGCCAATGCTCCATGCCCCTGTCATCACAATGATCATTGCCTTTTCATCACAATGCTCTATGAACCCTGTCATCACAATGCTCCATGACTCCAGTCATCACAATGCTTCATGACCTTTGTCATCACAATGGTCCATGCCCTCGTCATCACAAGGCTCTCTGACCTTTGTCACCAAAATGCTCCATGAAATTTTCATCACAATGCTCGTTGACCCTTCTCATCACAATGCTCCATACCTTTGTCAGCACAGGGCTCCATGACCCATGTCATCACAATACGCCATGTGCTTGTCATAACAATGCTCCACAACCTTGTCATCACAATGCTCCATAAAACTTGTCATCACAATGCTCCATGCACTTCTTATCAAAATGCTCTCTCACGAATGATATCAAAATGTTCCCTCACTAGTCATCACAATACACCCACTCCCCTGTCATCACAATGGTACACAACACCGTCATGAAAATGTTCCATGACTCCTGACATCACAATGTTCCATAACCCCTGTCATCAAAATGTTCCATGACACTTTTCATCAAATTGCTCCATAACCCTGTCATCACAATGCTCCCTGCCCTTCACAAGAGAATTCACCGCACCCTTGTCATCAAAATGCTCCATGACCTTTGTCATCACAAAACTCCATGACCCTTGGCATCACAATGCTCCATGCCATTGTCATCACAATGCTCCAAAAACCTCTCATCACATCGTTCCAAGCCCTTGTCATCACAGTATACATGATGCTTTTCATCACAATGCTCGATGCCATTCTTCTCACAATGCTCCATGCGCTTGTCATTACAATCCTCCATGAACCATGTATCACAGTGTCCCGTGCCCTTGTTATCACAATGCTCCTTGCCCCCTCTCATCACAATAATCCATGAAACATCTCAGACCAATGTTCCATGCCCTTTTCATCACAATGATCCAAGACTCCTCTAATCATAATGCTCCATGCCCCTTTTCATCTCAATGCTCCATGAACGCTGTCATCACAGTGCACCAATGCACATCATCATAATGCTTCATGCTATTGTCATCACAATGAAATCAAAATGCTCTATGACCTCTGTCATCACAATACTCCAAATCCTTGTGATCACAATATTCTATAACATTTATCATCACAGCTCCCCATAACGCAAGTCATCAAAATTATCCATGGTCTTCTAATCACAATGCTACATGATATTTGTCATCACAATGCTCAATACCCTTGTCATCACAATGGTCCCTGACACTTGTCATCAGTATGCTCCTTGAACCCTGTCATGACAAGTCTCCATGCCTTTTTCATCACAATGTTACATGCCCTTTTCCTCACAGTGCTCCAAGACCACTGTAATCACAATGCTCCATGCCCTTGTCATCACAAAGCTCCATGATGCATGTCATCAGAACGCTCCATGACATTGTCATCCCAATGTTCAATGCCCTTGTCATCACAATGCTCCAAGACCCCTGTAATCACAATGCTCCATGAGCCTTTTCATCAGAATGCTCCATGAGACTTGTCATCACATGGCTCCATGGTCTTCTCATCACAGTGCTTCAGTACCTTGTCATCACAATGCTCCTTGACCCCTGTCATCACAATACTCCATGAATATTTTCAGCCCAATGCTCCATGACGTTCTCATCACAATGCTCCATGACCTCTGTCATAACAATGCTCCATGACCACTGTCATGACAATGCTCCATGAACCCTGACAACACAATGATCCGGGACGCTTGTCATCAAAATGCTCCATGCCCTTGTCATCCCAATGCTCCATGAACCCTTTAATCACAGTGCTCCATGACGCTTGTCATCACAGTGCTCCATGAACCTTGTCATCACAATGCCTTTGTCAGCAAAATGATACATAATCTTGTCATCACAATGCTCCATGTGCTTGTCATCACAATCCTCCATGACCCTTGGGATCATATTGCTTTATGCCCTTGTCATCTCTATCTTGCCTTTCTAGTTTTTACAGATTTTCGGATGCCCTTTTTGACCGGTGGGAAGCGACAATTCTTTGTAGTGTGGATGTGCATTGTGTGCTTGCTTGATTGGCCAAAAAGGGCCTATGCCTTTTCTCCTGAATATATTCAGGAGAAAATTCATACGCTGTTTTTGGCCAAGTGCATCATTCTCGAAGTTGTGATGCCTTTCCTGTGCTTTAAATGTGATTCCAATTTACCTCTTGAAATATGTTTTGTGCAATTCTGCCTCATTTTCAAGTCCGCTTTGTTGCCTTCCCTCAACAGATTTTTGGAAGAGAGTAGTCCTTTATAACTCTGCAGGTTTTTGATTTGCTTTGCCCCTGAGCTCCAATTTTCAAATCCCATTATTGGGAGCTGACCGCAAATCCACAATTTTGCTTCAGGAACTATACTGGTTCCAGGGGTGGCTATACTGGTTCCCTGTGGGTGGCTGAGGCTTTGGTTAATTCTTCTTCCTAATGGGAATTTAGAGTGACATGTGTCCGTCCAAATGCCTACATCTACTCTCTGATTGGTTCTCCCTCTTCCCTTTCATCCTCTGCACAATTAGCAAACTGTGCGAACGAGGAGGTTATAGGGGATGACTCTCCTAAGTTGGGAGATTGATAGTAAAGTAGTTGGAATGCCAAACTGTAGCACAAGGAGAGGAAAAAGTAGGAGACTTTCAGAAACCTTTCGCCATCACAGGGTGTCCATTCTCTAGGTTTCCCATACATGTTATAACTGTAGTGATATTCCCTTCTACCTGGAAATTTGGGACCCATGGAATGGTGGCATGCATTACTACTTTAGAGGGTCTGCATTTTCTCTCCCAATCTCACCAGTCCTCTCAGTCCCAAGTGTCCAGCCTTATGTCTCATCCAGCTGTCTTTGCAGATAGGGTCATTCTAGGTTTCATCAGAACCCCTGAAGGAATTGTGTAAGAATTTCGCTCTTTTTTTGTTTTGTTTTTGAAATTCATTTTTATAATGGGGTTGAGCTGATTTTCACTGACGTGTTTATGACGGTCTAGACACACTTGATTCCCTTACAGAGGCACATCAATACATAGGTTTTAAGATTCTTACTAATCAGATATATTCCTCTGTGGGGAATAGGGGTTTTGAGTCCCGTTCACTGAGGAAGGTGTAGGTCTTGTCTATTCTGTATTTGGTTTATGGAATGGTACCTGTGCTAATATCAAACTCTGGTTTTATGCATCACCCCACCTCTCCTTTCCCCTTAAGGAGGCATAAGAGTGTTTTCTAAATGTGAGACGCTGCTCTCTTTCCTAATTCAGTTCATGTGTTGTGATGTTGACATTCCCTCTGTAAGTGATATCTTATGATAAGATTCTTTTTCTGTGTGACTAATTTCCCTTAGAATCATCATACCTAAATCCTCTCATTATGCTGCTACTGGCCTTATGACACTGATTTCACGTCTGAGTGATATTCCGTTGTACAAATTTACCACAAGTTCTTTATGCGTTTCTCTTTTTCCTGGGATAATTTAGGTGTACCGAAGTTGAGGTTCTTGTATGCAGAGCAGCCCTAAACTTTGGGGTGCCTGTGTCTTGTTGATATTTAGTCTTCCCAAGTTATATGTCCATGAGTTGAAGTCCCCTTTGCTCGGGGGCTTTGTATTTTAGATGTTTTAGGAAACAGCATACACTTCTTCAGAGTAGCTCTTGGATATTTATACCCCACCCATCAGCGTGACTAGTCTCCCTGTTTTCCATGGCCTCTCCTGCATTTTTGATTTGTACACATTTTTTGGATGGACTCTCTGAGCAGTGGAAATTGAGACTTCTTTATTGTGCGGATTTGCATTTCCCTCTTGCTTGGTTGGCCAAAAACTCTGTATGTGTTTTTTTCCTGAAGATATTCACGAAACAAACGCATACACCCTTTTGCCCAACTGCATCATTTTAGAAATTCTGCTGCTTTACATATGCTTTAAATGTGAGTACAATCTACCTTTTGAAATATGTTTCCTGCAATTCTGCCTCTCATTCAGAACCTCTTCGTTGCCTTACCTGAATATATTTTTGGACGTTGGTTATCATTTATATCTTTGCAGGTCTTTGAATTTTCTGCTCCTGAGCTCCATTTTGCAACTCGCTTTTTTTGTGAGCTGACCGCCAAACCATTGGATTGATTCCGGCCCTATTCTGGTTCTGGGGAGGCAGGCTGAGCCTTTGGTTAATTCTTCTTCCTAATGGGAAATTAGAGTGACATGTGCCTGTCAAAACTACTACAGCTAATCTCTCATTGGTTCCTCCTCTTCCCATTTATCCTCTGCAAAAATTGCAAACTGTGTGAAACAGGAGGTTAAAGGTGCTGATTCTCCAAGTCGGGAGATTGTTAGTAATGTGGCTGGAATGGCGAACCCCAGCACCAGGAGATCAAAAATGAGGTGCATTTTAGACACCTCTCCTGAGCACACGGTGTACATTCATCTCGGTTTCCCAGGCATGTTTTCACTGTCAGAAGATTCCCTTGAAAGTGCAGATTTGGGACCCATGGAATGGGTACCAGGCAGTATTACTTTAAAATGTCTGCATTTCCTCACCCAGCCTCTCTAACATCTCTTAGCGTGCATGGCTTCCAGCCTTATATATCATCCTGCTGTGGGTCTACATGTGTTCAATCCATGTTACATCGTAACCCTTCAACAAAAGTTGTAAGAATTTTTGTCTGTCTCACTGTTTTTATAAATATATTTAAATTTATTTTTATATTGGTTACAGCTGATTTTCAAAGCTCTGTTTTTTGCTGCTGTACCTACACTTGATTCATGTACTGTGGGACAACAATAAATTCTTTCTCAGATGCTTACGCGTCATATGTATTATTTTCCAGTGACTTGAGTGGACTGAGTGCAGTTCTTTGAGGTACCGTGTAGGCCTTGCCAGTTATTCAATTCGGTACTTGGAATGGTATCTTTGCTAATTTCAACCTCCTGGATAATACCTCACCATTCCCCACCTTTCCCATTTAGCAGCCTTATGTCTATTTTCTACATATTTGACTATGTTTCTGTTTTGTAGTTTATTTCATGTGTAGCCATTTTTGATTCCACCTTTAAGTGACATCTTATGATATGTGTCTTTTTCTTTCTGACATGTGTCACTTAGAATGATCGTATGTAACTCCTCCAGAGTTGTTCCAACTGGCCTTATTTCATTGATTTCTGGATGAGTAATATTCCACTCTACATAAGTACCCCATCTCTTTTATCCATTTTATCCTTCCAGGGACATTTAGGTTATATCCAAGTGGAGGCCCTTTTTAACAGAGAGGTGGTAAACGTTGGAGTGCCTGTTTTCTGTCATTTTTTGTTTTTCCCAAGGTATACGCCCATGAGTGCAAGTGCCCTATGCTCTGTAGCTCAGTTTTCAGATGTTTTAGCAAACACAATACACTTCTCCAGAGTGGCCGTTGGCACATTACATTTCCACTATCAGCCTCACAGGGCTCCCTTTTCTCCTCACCCTGTCCTGCATTTCTCGTGTTTACACTTTATGTGGATGACCCTTCTGACTGATGTGAAGTGATGCATTTTGTAGTATTGATTTCCAGTGCCCACCTGTTTGGTTGGATAAAAAGTGTGAATGGCCTTTGCTTGAATATATTCAGAAAAAAATGCATACGCCCTTTTGGGCCAACTGCATCATTGGCAATGTTCAGCCCCTTTTCTTGTGCTTTAATGGGGAGTCCTTTCTACCTCTTCAAATCTGTTTCCTGCCACACCCCCTTGCTTACAAGTCCTTTTCTGTGACTTACCTCAAGATATTTTTCAACAATAGATATTTTCAACTCTGCAGTTTCATGAATTTTAGTGCCCCTGAGTTCCATTTTTTAACTTGTGTTTTTGGAAACTGGACACAAAACAGCAGGATTTCCTCTAGCCCTCTTCTCTTTCTGTGGGCAATTCTAGCCTTTGATGAATTTGTCTTCCGGATTGGAAATTAGAGTGGCATGTGCCTTTTCGAATACCTAAGACTTGTCTCTAAATTTTTCTCATCCTTCCGCTTCATCCTCTGGACAAATTCCAAACTGTGTGCAACAGGATGTTGACGGTGCTGATATCCCCAAGTGAGGAGATTGTTAGGAAAGATGCTGGAGGGGTGAACCCGAGCACCAGGCGATGAGGAGATGAGGTGCCTTTTCCAAACTCTTTCGATCAAACGGTGTACCATCCTCTAGGTGTGACAGGCATGTTTTACCTGTAGGAACGGTCCCGTGCATGGAAGGAGAACACCAGGGATTTTTCCAAATCAGTGCCTCCCCGAACCCCAAACTGGGGAATTTTTAAGCTACGGCTACACGTATGTCCATTAAGGGCCTTGGGAAGTAGGCAGAGCCCAAACTTTAGATGATTGAAATCTTCAGGGTCAGAAACGCTCACCATCGGCCTTGCTTAGGTTACATTTTATCTGTCATTGATAGATGATGTCAATAAAAATATCGATTCTTTTTCAGATTATTTACCCTTATAGGTTATTGCAAAATATTCAGTGTAGTTCCCTGTGCTATACAGTAGTTCCTTGTTGATGATCTATTTTATACATAGCAGTGTGTATGTGTTAATCCCAAACTGTTAATTTATCCCTTCTCCTACCTTCCCCCTTTGGTAATAATAAATTATAAGATTTTATACTTCTCAGAAATGGGGGAGCTGAAAGAGAGGTATCCTTTTCAATGGAAAAGCATTCAAAACAAGATTGAAGCTTCAGCCAAGAGTATTCGATGTACAACCATGGAAATAAATCACTTCATTTCTCTAATGTTGACCTGACAAATAAGACAGACGTCTTCACTGAACTTGCTTATAGTAAAGTGATGGAAATATCAAATGTAAGTCTTAGAAAAATCTTATTTTACCCGAGCATTATACACTGCTCTATGTTAACTACAGTTTGGCTCACACATCTGTTCAATGAAGTTACAAAGTTCTCAATTTCTGTTACTGATTATCCAGAGGGGACCCCAACAGGAGTCCCCTTGCCCAGTGTCATTGGAGCCAACAGATGAAGACTGAGTTTGGTTCAGAAGCAAAGGAAACATTATTTTGAAAACCGAATGGAGAGGTGAGAGTGTGCACTCCCCCACGGGCTGTGGGCTGGGATGCTGAGTAGGGATCCCGGCAGCGTCAGTGGGAGTTAGGGAATGGAGCTCTCGAGGGCTGGGTTGGCTGTAGCTCTGGCTCTATGCCGTGCAGTCTGCATGGGACTCCACTAGCTGAGGTGTCGACCCAGCCATTCTGCACTAGGAAGTCGGGTCTGAAGTGCCGGGTGTGGGACCTCTGCATGCGCAAACCTAGGAGCATGTGAAATTAGACAAAGCACAAAGGAAAAACAGGTTAGACTTTATTTTATTGCCCAGATTCTCTTTTTATCTCCCAGGAATTTGTAATGGACGTTGCCAGAGACGAACACCTCCTCTGCTTTTTGTTCCGTTCCTCATTCTTGGGGTGTTGAGGGTGTAGACCCCTATTTTGTAACTGCTTCATGCTGTGGTGGGAGCCCTGATACCTGGGGGGAGGGGCAAAACGTCTCCCCACCAGCCTCCAGGTGAGGTTGATTGTCCCAAAGCCTCCTGCCTCACTTCTCGTCTGCCTGAGCACCAGCTTTGGAAGTGTTATAGATTCTAATGACCTTTAAGGATCCAGGAAAGAGATGCGCAGAGATGCTGTGGTGGCAGGTTTCACCCCACCCCACATTTGTTCGGTGACATTAGGCTGACGTTTTTTGCCAGCCTAGATGCTCTGACAAGTAGTCTGTGCTTTCTTTAATTAGGTCCCTGAATTAATGTACAAACAGCACCATGTGTCAGAGCCCTGCCTGTGCAACACCCAGACAGTCCAGGATCAGTGGTGATCCAGGACCATGACGTCCACTGAGTCAACGGCCTTTAGAAATAGCCAGCAGTCCAGCCGGTCATATTGGCCACCATCACCGCGGTGTCTGTAGGGTTTTCTATAGTGAAAGCGTGATATACGTTTCCCCCGCCAAGCTTATTAGCTCCCCTCTGGGTGCAGTAAGTCCTGCAAGCAGTAGTCTGCTCTTTCGGGGCACAGTCTTGTTGTTTTCTGAGAGAAACTCCAGGTCAAGTGATGGCCACACGAGTCATCTTGGGGGCCTGTTGCCCCCATTTGTCTCTTTGGAGGTTGGAGTTGGAGGGCCTCCTCACTCGAGGTCAGTGTGTCCACAGAGCGACCCCTGCAACTTCAGGACATGATGGGTGGATAGGATCACCACGTGGGGTCCTATTCCCTTAGGAGGGAGCTGGCCTTGTGGGCTGCTGATTTCCAGCTTTTTAGATACCCCAGTATCCTGGCCTGTTGAGTCAGTGGGCAAAGCCCTTGGTGACCATAGTTTATCATACCTGAAGGGCATTCTTGTGTTGCTCCATTTCAAGTGGTCCCATTTTTTGCACTAAGGCTCCAAGGGCGATTAACCTTTGACCGGGTATGTAAAGGTCAAAGGGTTTATCTAAATTAGCGAGTTCCTGGGCAAGGATCTGAATTGACTGCTCTTTCCATTCTTGAAAGGCTGCTTCTGGATTCTATTCAAAAGGATCATCATCTTTTCGTGTCAGTGTTTCATGTAGAGGCCCAGCTATTAGACTGTAGTTAGGGATCCAGATGCAGAAAACCTTGGCCTCCCCAGGAACCCTTAAGCTGTCTTCTAGTTTTAGAAGAGGTAAGGCTGCAAATGGCTTCTTCCCTATCCTGAGATGCGTTTCTCCAAATATCTGTGAGAATGAAGCCCAGGCAAGTCACCTGAGCCTGTGATATTTGAGCCTTTTTTTGGACACCTTCTATCCTTTCTTGGCTAGGTAGTTCCGAGGCGTCTTTAGTAGGCCTGGCAATCAGAATGTCATCTGCATATTGAAGGAGGGTTCCCTTTTACAGAGGTAGAACGTTTAGGGTTTTAGAGGACATTTCCCCAATGATGGTGTGGGGATTTTTGAACCATTGGGGCAGGACGGCCCAGCATTATTGCTCGTGTTTCATGTTGTGTCCTGCCATACACAAGCCAAAAATTCTTGTGACTCTGAGATGAATGGAATACAGAAGAAGGCATCATTGATGTGTAATACAGAATGCCATGGCCTGATGGATGGTAGAATGAGCAGCAGGGTGTAGGAAATAGGAGCTACTGGATGTATATCCTCGGTGGCTTCACTGACTGTCCTGATGTCCTTTACCAGGTCTCCAGCAGCCCATGGGGTTCTCGTGGTTAGGCCAATACCAGGATATGGAGCTCACCTGGGCTGCATCCCGCACCCCACAGCCCACGGGGCTCTCGTGTTCAAGTCCCTCCCAGGGTATGGTGATCACATGTGTAGCTACCCAGCAGCCCATGGGGCTCTCATAGTCAGGTCCCTCCCAGGATACGGAGCTCCCCTGGGCAGGTACCCCATCAGGGCTGGACACACAGGAACTGTGCACATAACCCACCTTGCAGAGAACCACCAGCTCACCTGTCGCTCACAGCTGACACAGAACACCTCAGAGCAGGACTTGAACTAACAAACAGCAGCTCTGACAGGTCTGTGACCCTGGCTATCACTCTGTGCAGCCTCTCTCTGCCTGGTCTTCCAGACACTTCCACTGCAGCTAGGGCTCCAGGCCTCTGTCTCCACCCACCATCACTCCTCTCCCTGACTCCTGGGTTCCTCTCATTAGGATAGGGTCTTCTTGAAGTTGTTTTCCACTCATGGACCAGATAAAATGATATGAAAACAAGCGGCAGCTGCAGCCCCTTGTCTATCCTGACTCTCAAGGCCCACACCTGTTCCTTGGGACTGACCCGTTTAGCAAGGTTCATTTTCTGCAACAGTGAGCCCCTGAGGGGTGAGGATTGGCTGATTTGGGCAGCCTGACACTGCCTGCCAGCCCCCCCCCAGAGGTGTGCCTGGGTTGAGGTCAATATAAACACCTCTCCTGTCAGCAAGAGCCCCTGTAACTGTGACTGACGCCATATTATCTGCCCCGTCAGCAGTTTCGGGGTTGGGGTGGTGGGAGGGAGGGACAGGCCGTGGCTTTGTGGGTGGCCCAGTGTGAGTGGGGCTCTGCTGGACTTTCTGCAGGAGTTGCCAGGCTGCCACCTGCTAATGAAGAGGATGTGTCACCCATACCTGCCACTGGAATTTCTCCCCAGGCAGAGGTGAGGAAGTAAAAAAGCAGTGGGGGCTGTGGCAGGACGGGTATCTCAGGCAGGGAAATGAAAAGCTTCCAGAAGAGCATCTGGGGCCAGGACCATCCTGACTGGCCTGCAGGCACCAAGTCGGCCTGCGTGCTCTCGCTAGTGTGGCTCCAGAGCCCTTCCTCTAGGCTTGCAAGTGCTTGTACATATTCAGGTGTTTTACCTGGAAAGGGTGGGAACAGTTCAGCTGCAGCAGGACTTGGGCTCAGCTCACATTTACTCACAGACACCTCGACACAGTCCCCCAGCTTTGCAATGAGGATGCTCCTTGTGGGGGAGAGCACTGCTGACGTCATGGGAGACGATTTTCCCCCTCTGACCAACTTAAGAATTTTTTACCACTGGAGCAAGTGCCCTGATACGATTTTCCTCTGTATAACTGGTGAGTTCTGTTTTTTTTTCTTTCTTTTTTTCTTTTTGGTTCAAGTTAGATTTTATTTATTCCTCTTTTTTTTTTAATTTGGAGATATAAACATGGAAATAATGCATTAATATAAAGACGTCTATATGAAGGGAAAAACATTTTTTCTGTTTTATTTTATTAAATGTTATTTATTTATTTTTAATTTTTTTTTTAAATTTATTTCTTTTATACAGCAGGTTCTTATTGGATATGTATTTTATACATATAAGTGTGCACATGTGAATCCCAGTCTCCCAATCCATCCCACCACCACCCTCACATGGCGTTCCCTCCTTGGTGTCCATATGTTTGTTCTCTACATCTGTCTCTATCTCTGCCGTGCTAACTGGTTCATCTGTACCATTTTTCTAGGTTCCACATATATGCATTAATATACAATATTTGTTTTTCTCTTTCTGACTTACTTCACTCTGTATGACAGTCTCTAGATCCATCGAGGTCTCTACAAATGACCCAATTTCATTCCTATGTATGGCTGAGTAATATTCCGTTGTATATATGTACCACGTCTTTATCCATTCGTCTGTCTGTGGGCACTTAGGTTGCTTTCATTACCTGTCTATTGTAAATAGTGCTGCAGTGAACATTGTGGTGAATGTGTCTTTTTGATTTATGGTTTTCTCTGGGTATATGCCCAGTAGTGGGATTGCTGGATTATATGGTAATTCTATTTTTAGTTTTTTAAGGAACCTCCATACTGTTCTCCATAGAGACTGTATCGATTTACATTCCCAACAATAGTGGAAGAAGGTTCCTTTTCTCCACACCCTCTCCAGCATTTGTTGTTTGTAGATTTTCTGGTGATGCCCATTCTAACAGGTGTGACGTGATACCTCATTGTAGTTTCGATTTCCATTTCTCTAATAATTAGTGATGTTCAGCAGATTTTCATGTGCATACTGGCCATCTCTATGTCTTCTTGGAAGAAATGTCTATTTAGATCTTCCATTTTTGTATTGGGTTGTTTGTTTTATTAACATTGAGCTGCATGAGCTGTTTATATATATTGGAGATTAATCATTTGTCCATTGATTCGTTTGCAAATATTTTCTGCCATTCTGAGGGTTGTCTTTTCGTCTTGTTTGTAGTTTCCTTTGCTTTGCAAAAGCTTTTATGTTTCATTAGGTCCCATCTGTTTAGTTTTCTTTTTAATTTCATTACTATAGGAGGTGGATCAAAAAAGATCTTGCTGTGATTTACGTCAGAGTATCCTTCGTAAGTTTTCCTCTCAGAGTTTTATACTGTCTGGTCTTACATTAAGGTCTCTAATCCATTTTGAATATATTTTTATGTATGGTGTTGGGGAGTGTTCTAATTTCATTCTTTTACATGTAGCTCTCCATATTTCCCAGCACCAATGATTGAAGAGACTGTCTTATCTCCATTGTATAGTCTTGCCTTCTTTGTCATAGATTAGTTGACCATAAGTGTGTAGGTTTATCCTTGGGCTTTCTTTTTTTTTTTTTTTTTTGCACGTTTCTTGGAGTATAATTGCTTTACAATGGAGTGTTCGTTTCTGCTGTATAACAAAGTGAATCAGCTATACATATACAAATATCACCAGATCCTCTCCCTCTTGCATCTCCCTCCCACACTCCATATCCCACCCCTTTAGGTGGTCACAAAGCACCGAGCTGATCTCCCTGTTCTATGTGACTGATTCTCAGTAGCTATCGGTGTTACATTTGGTAATGTATTTATGTCCATGCCACTCTCTCACTTCGTCCCAGCTTACCCATCCCCCTTCCAGTGTCCTCAAGTGCTTTCTCTATGTCTGTGTCCTTAATCCTGTCCTGCCACTAGGTCCTTCAAAATCTTTTTTTTTTCATTAGATTCCATATATCTCTGTTAACATACAGTATTTGTTTTTCCCTTTCTGACTTACTTCACTGTGTAGGACAGATTCTAAGTCCATCCACCTCAGTACAAATAACTCAGTTTTGCTTCTTTTTATGGTTGAGTAATATTTGATTGTATATATGTGCCAGATCTTCTTTATCCATTCATCTGTCGATGGACACTTAGGTTGCTTCCATGTCCTGGCTAATGCAAATAGAGCTGCAATGAACATTTTTGTACATAACTCTTTTTGAATTATGGTTTTCGCAAGGCAAATGCCCAGTAGTTGGATTGTTGTGTCGTATGGTACTTCTATTGTTAGTTATTTAAAGGAACCTCCGTACTGTTCTCCCTAGTGCTCATATCAATTTACATTCCCACCCACAGTGCAAGTGTGTTCCCTTTTCTCCAATAAAGGCCTCTCCAGCATTTATTGTTTTGTAGATTTTTTTGATGATTGCCACTCTGACTGCTGTGAGGTGATACCTCAGGGTAGTTTTGATTTGCATTTCTCTAATGATTAGTGATGTTCAGCATCCTTTCATGTGTTTCTTGGTAATCTGTATATCTTCTTTGGAGAAATGTCTATTTAGGTCTTCTGCCCGTTTTTGGATTGGGTTGTTTGTTTTTGTGATATTGAGCTACATGAGGTGCTTGTAAAGTTTGGAGATTAATCCTTTGTCAATGGCTTCATTTGAAAATATTTTCTCCCATTCTGAGGGTTGTTTTTGCATCTTGTTTATGTTTTCCTGTACTGTGTAAAAGCTTTTAAGTTTCATTAGGTCCCATTTGTTGATTTCTGTTTTTATTTCCATTTCTCTAGGAGGTGGGTCCAAAAGGATCTTGCTGTGATTTATGTCATAGAGTGTTCTGCCTATGGTTTCCTCAAAGTGTTTTATAGTGTCTGGTCTTATATTTAGATCTCTAATCAATTTAGATTCTATTTTTGTGTATGGTGTTATGGAGTGTTCTAATTTCATTCTTTTATGTGTAGGGGTCCAGTTTTCCCAGCACCAATTACTGAAGAGACTGTCTTTTCTCCATTGTATATCCTTAGCTCCTTTGTCATAGATGAGATAGCCATAGGTATGTAGGTTTATCTCTGGGCTTTCTGTCCTGTTCCATTGATCTGTGTTTATGCCAATCTACATACACTTGATTCCATTATGGAGACATATAAATACATAGGTTTCAAGGTTATTACCAATCAGATATATTCCTCTTCAGTGAATAGGGTGTTTTGTGTCCAGTTCATTGAGAAAGGAGTAGGTCTTGTCTATTAACTACTTGGTATATGGAATAGGATCTGTGTTAATTTCCAACTCTGCTTTTACACATCACCCCACGTCACCTTTCCCCTTAAGGAGGCATAAGTGTGTTTTCTAAATGTGTAACTCTGTTCTCTTTTGAAATTCAGTTCATGTGTAGCCATGTTTACATTTCCTCTCTAAGTGATATATTACAATAAGTTTCTTTTTCTTTGTGGCTCATTTCACTTAGCATCATCGTACCTAAAGCCACTCATTATGCTGCTATTGGCCTTATGACATTGATTTTATGTCTGAGTGACTTTCCTTTGTATATAAGTACCACAACATCTATATCCATTTTTTTTTCCTTTCCTGGGATATATAAAGTGTACCGAAGTCGAGGTTCTTGTAAACAGAGCATCCCTAAATTTTGGGCTGGCTGTGTGTTGTGGATTTTTAGTTTTCCCAAAATACACGCCCATGAGTGGAAGTGTGCTATACTCTGTAGCTCTGTTTTAGAAAACAACATACAGTTCTCCAGAGAGGCTGTTGGCAATTTACATCCTGTCCATCGGCATAACCAGGCTCCCTTTTCTCCATGGCCTGTCCTGCATTTGTGGATTTTACACTATTTGTGGATGGCCCTTTTGACTGGAGGTAAGGGACACTTCTCTGTAGTGTGGATTTGCAATGCCTGATGGCTTGCTTAGCCAAAAAGGGCATATGCATTTTTTCCCGAATATATTCAAGAAAATACACATAATCCCTTTTCAGCCAAGGGCAACATTGTCGAAATTCTGTCGCTTTTCATGTGCTTTAAAGATGACTCCAATCTACCTCTTGAAATCTGTTTCCTTCAATTCTGCCTTGCATTCAAATCCTCTTCACTGTCTTTCCTCAATATATTTCTGGATGATAGTTGTCCTTTATAATTCTGCAAGTTTGTGAATTGCTGTGCCCCTGATTTCCATTTTTCAACTCGCCTCTTTGTGAGCTGGCTGCAATACCGCAGGATGGCTTTAGGCCCTAGTCCTGTTCCGGGGCTTCAGGCTGAGCCTTTGGTTAATTCTTCTTCCTGATGGGAAACTAGAGTGACATGTGCCCATCCAAACACCTACAGCTAATCTCTCATTTATTTCCCCTCTTCCTGTTCATCCTCTGCACAGTTTGCAAACTGTGCATAACGGGAGGGTAAAGGCACTGACACTCCAAGTGGGGAGATTTTGAGTAATGCAGATGGAATGGCGAAGCCGAGCACGACAAAAGGAAAAATGAGGTACCTTTTAGAAAACTTTCCCAATTACACAGTGTACCATCCACTGGGTTTCCCATGCATGTTTTAACTGTAGGAAGATTCCCTTAAACCTGGAGAGTTGGGACCACTAGAATGGGTAGCACACAGTATTGCTCTAAGTGGTGTTCTTTTGTTCACACAACCTCAGCAATCTTGTCAGCGCCAAGAGTCCAGGCTTATGTATCATCCAGCTGTGGGTGTAAAGGTGGTCAATCTAGCTTGCATCACAGGCCCTGAACGTAATTTTTAAGACTTTCTCTCTGTTTTTGCATTTTGCTTTTGAAATTTATTTTTATAAGTGGGTTTAACTGAATTTCGGTGCTGTGTTCATGCCGTTATACACACACATGATTCCTTTATGGAGACATGAGAATACATATGTTTTAAAATACTTAGAGTCAGACATATTCCTCTGCAATGAATAGGGGGTGTTGAGTCCAGTTCATTGTGCCGGGAGTAGGTGTTGTCTATTACATGCATGGTTTATATAACGGTATCTGTGCTAATTTAAAACTGTGGTTTTATGCATCACCCCACCTCGGCTTTCCCATTAAGCAGGCAGAAGATGTTTTCTAAATGTGTGACTCTGTTGTGTTTGTTATTCAGTTCATGTGTAGTCATGTGTACATTCCCGCTATGAGTGATAACTTATGATAAGATTAGTTACTCTGTAATCTTTCCTAACTCAGTTCATGTGTAGCCATGTTTACAGGACCTTCATAAGTGATATCTTATGATAAGTTTCTTTTTCTGTGTGACTTATTTCACTTAGAATCATCGTACCTGAATCCAATCTTTTGGCTGCTACTGGCCTTATGACATTGATTTCATGGCTGAGCGATATTCCATCATACGTAAGTACCACAATATCTTGAACCATTTTTGTCTTTCCTGGGATACTTAAGGTGTACCCAAGTTGAGGTTCTTGTAAGCAGTGCAGCGCTAAATTTTAGGGTGGCTCTGTCTTATTGATTTTCAGTTTTCCCAAGGTATATTCCCTAGACTGGAACTGCCCTTGGCTGTGTAGCTCTGTTGTTTACTTGTTTTAGGGAACACAATGCACTTCTCCAGAGAGGCATTTGGCAACTTACATCCCGCCCATCAGCATAACAAGGCTCCCTGATCTCCAGGGCCTGTCTTGCCTTTCTGGTTTTTACACATTTTGCGGATGTCCCTTTTGACCGGTGGGAAGGGATACTTCTTTGTAGTGCAGATTTGCATTGCTGCATGCTTGCTTGGCCAAAAATGGCGTATACATTTTCTCCTGAATATACTCAGGAGAAAACGCATACACCCTTTTTGGCCAAGTGCATCATTGTCGAAGTTGTGCCCCTCTTCCTGTGCTTGAAAATTGATTCCAGCGTACCTCTTGAAATCTGTTTCCTGCTATTCTGCCTCGTTTTAAAGTTTGCCTCTCTCCCTTCCCTCAAAAGATTTTTGGACGATAGTTGTCCTCTATTACTCTGCCAGTTTGTAAATTGCTGTGCCCCTGAGCTCCATTTTTCAACTCGTTTTTGTGAGCTGACAGCAAATCCAAAATTATGGTTCAAAACCTATAGTGATTCCCAGCGGGTGGCTGAGACATTGGTTAATTCTACTTCCTGCTGGGCAATTAAAGTGACATGTACCTGTCCAAATGGCTAACAGCTACTCTCTCATTGGTTCTCCCTCTTCCCTTTCATCCTCTGCCAAATTGGCAACCTGTGCGAACAAGGAGGATTTACGGGCTATCGCTCCAAGTTGGGAGATTGATAGTAAAGCCGTTGGAAGGTCAAACTGGAGCACAAGGAGAGGGACTATAAGTTGAGTTTTAGAAACCTTTCGTATTCACAGTGTGTCCATTCTCTAGGTTTCCCGTAAATATTATGGCTGTAGTAATATTCCCTTACACAAGGAGAGTTTGGACACATGGAATGGGTGCCACAAATTATTGCTTTAAAGGGTCTGCATTTGCTCAACCAGTCTCACCAAACCTCTCAGTCTCAAGTGTCCAGCTTTATGCCACATCCAGCTCTCGTTGTAGGTAGGGTCATTCCAGGTTTCATCAGAGCCCCTGAAGGAATTGTAAAGATTTTCCCTGGTTTTTATTGTTTTGTATTTGAAATTTCTTTTTGTACTGGGTTTCAGCTGATTCTCACCGCCATGTTTATGCCAGTTTAGACACACTTGATTCCCTTACGGTGACATATCAATACATAGGTTTTAAGATTCTTACTAGTCAGATATATACCTCTGCGCAGAATATTGGGTTTGCGTCCCTTTCACTGATGAAGGTGTAGGTCTTGTCTATTCCGTATTTTGATTTTGGAATGGTACTTGTACTAATATCAAACTCTGGTTCTATGCATCACCCCACCTCTCCTTCCTCCTTAAGCAGGCATAAGTGTGTTTTCTAAATGTGAGACGCTGTCCCCTTTCCTAACTCAGTTCATGTGTAGCCATGTTACAGAAAATTCATAAGTGCTATCTTATGATAAGTTTGTTTTTCAGTGTGACTTATTTCACTTAGAATCATCGTACCTGAATCCATTCATTTTCCTGTTACTGGCATTATGACATTGATTTCATGGTTGAGGGATAATCCATCGTACATAAGTACCACAACTTTTTGAATCATTTTTATCTATCCTGGGATATTTAGAGAGTACTCAATTTGAGATTCTTGTAAGCAGTGCAGCCCTAAATTTTGGGGTGGCTCTGTCTTATTGATTTTCAGCTTTCCCAAGGTATATTCCCTAGACTCGAAGTGCCCTTGGCTCTGTAGCTCTGTTGTTTACTTGTTTTAGGGAACACAATGCACTCCTCCAGAGAGGCAGTTGGCAATTTACGTCCCGCCCATCAGCATAAGAAGGCTCCCTGTTCTCCAGGTCCTGTTTTGCCTTTCTGGTTTTTATCCATTTTGTGGATGCCCCTAATGAACGGTGGGAAGTGATACTTCTTTGTAGTGCAGATTTGCATTGCCCGCTTGCTTGCTTGGCCAAAAAGGGCGTATGCGTTTTCTCCTGAATATATTCAGGAGAAAACGCATACGCCCTTTTTGGCCAAGTGCATCATTGTCAAAGTTGTGCCCCTATTCCTGTGCGTTAAACGTGATTCCAACGTACCTCTTGAAATATGTTTCCTGCTATTCTGCCTCGCTTATAAGTCCGCCTCGTTGCCTTCCCTCAACAGATTTTTGGACGATAGTTGCCCTTTATTACTCTGCCAGTTTGTGAATTGCTGCGCCCCTGAGCTCCATTTTGTAACTCGTTTTTTGTGAGCTGAACGCAAGTTCAATATTTTTTTTCAGAACCTATACTGGTTTTCGGTGGGTGGCTGAGACTTTGGTTAATTCTTCTTCCTCACGGGAAATAAGAGTGACATGTGCCCGTCCAAATGCCTGACAGCTACTCTCTCATTGGTTCTCCCTCTTCCCTTTCATCCTTTGCCAAATTGGCAACCTGTGCGAACCAGGAGGTTAAAGGATCTGTGTCTCCAAGTTGGGAGATTGATAGTAAAGCAGTTGGAAAGTCAAACTGGAGCACAAGGAGAGGGACTATTCGTTGAGTTTTAGAAACCTTTCATATTAACAGTGTGTCCATTCTCTAGGTTTCCCATACATGTTATAGCTATACTAATATTCCCTTCAACCTGGAGAGTTGGGACCCATGGAACAGGTGCCATGCATTACTGCTATATAGGGTATGCTTTTGCTCACCCAAACTCACCAATCCTCTCTGTCCCATGTGTCCAGCCTTATGCCACATCCAGCTGTCATTGTAGATAGGGTCATTCCAGGTTTCATCAGAGACCCTGAAGGAATTGTAAAAAAGTTCCCTGATTTTTTGTTTTGTTTTTGAATTTCCTTTTTAGATAGGGTTTGAGCTGATTCTCGCTGCCATGTTTATTCCAGTCTAGACACACTTGATTCCCTTACAGAGACATATTAGTACATAGGTTTTAAGTTTCTTACTAGTCGGATATATTCCTCTGTGGGAAATATGGGATTATGAGTCCCTTTCACTGAGGAAAGTATAGGTCTTGTCTATTCCATAGTTGGTTTTTGGAACGGTACCTGTGCTTATATCAAACTCTGGTTTTATGCATCACCCCACCTTTCCTTCCCCCTTAAGAAGGCATAAGAGTGTTTTCTAAATGTGAGACTCTGTTCCCTTTCCTAACTCAGTTCATGTGTAGCCATGTTTACAGGATCTTCATGAATGATATCTTATGGTAAGTTTCTTTTTCTGTGTGACATATTTCACTTAGAATCATCGTACCTGAATCCACTCATTTTGCTGCTACTGGTTTTATGACATTGATTTCATGGCTGAGGGATATTCCATCGTACGTAAGTACCACAATTTTTTGAACCATTTTTATATTTCCTGGGATATGTAAGGTGTACCCAAGTTGAGGTTCTTGTAAGCAGTGGAGGCCTAAATTTTGGGGTGGCTCTGTCTTATTGATTTTCAGTTTTCCTAAGGTATATTCCCTAGACTCGAAGTGCACTTGGCTCTGTATTTCTGTTGTTTATTTGTTTTAGGGAACACAATGCACTCCTCCAGAGAGGCAGTTGGCAATTTACATCCTTCCCATCAGCATAAAACGGCTCCCTGTTCTCCAGGGCCTGTCTTGCCTTTCTGGTTCTTACCCATTTTGTGGATGCCCCTAATGACCGGTGGGAAGTGATACTTCATTGTAGTGCAGATTTGCATTGCCCGCTTGCTTGCTTGGCCAAAAAGGGCATATGCGTTTTCTCCTGCATATATTCAGGAGAAAATGCATACGCCCTTTTTGGCCAAGTGCATCATTGTCGAAGTTGTGCCCCTATTCCTGTGTGTTAAAGGTGATTCCAACGTACCTCTTGAAATCTGTTTCCTGCTATTCTGCCTCGCTTATAAGTCCGCCTCGTTGCCTTCCCTCAACAGATTGTTGGACGATAGTTGCCCTTTATTACTCTGCCAGTTTGTGAATTGCTGTGCCCCTGAGCTCCATTTTGTAAATCGTTTTTTGTGAGCTGAACGCAAGTTCAATATTTTTTTTCAGAACCTATACTGGTTTTCGGTGGGTGGCTGAGACTTTGGTTAATTCTTCTTCCTCACGGGAAATAAGAGTGACATGTGCCCGTCCAAATGCCTGAGAGCTACTCTCTCATTGGTTCTCCCTCTTCCCTTTCATCCTTTGCCAAATTGGCAACCTGTGCGAACCAGGAGGTTAAAGGTTCTGTGTCTCCAAGTTGGGAGATTGATAGTAAAGCAGTTGGAAAGTCAAACCAGAGCACAAGGAGAGGGATTATTTGTTGAGTTTTAGAAACATTTCATATTCACAGTGTGTCCATTCTCTAGATTTCCCATACATGTTATAGCTATACTAATATTCCCTTCAACCTGGAGATTTGGGACCCATGGAACGGGTGCCATGCATTACTGCTATATAGGGTATGCTTTTGCTCACCCAATCTCACCAATCCTCTCAGACCCATGTGTCCAGCCTTATGCCACATCCAGCTGTCATTGTAGATAGGGTCATTCCAGGTTTCATCAGAGACCCTGAAGGAATTGTAAAAAATTTCCCTGTTTTTTTGTTTTGTTTTTGAAATTCCTTTTTAGATTGGGTTTGAGCTGATTCTCGCTGCCATGTTTATGCCAGTCTAGACACACTTGATTCCCTTATGGAGACATATCAATACATAGGTTTTAAGTTTCTTACTAGTCGGATATATTCCTGTGTGGGAAATATGGGATTATGAGTCCCTTTCACTGAGGAGGGTGTAGGTCTTTTCTATTCCATAGTTGGTTTTTGGAACGGTACCTGTGCTTATATCATACTCTGGTTTTATGCATCACCCCACCTCTCCTTCCCCCTTAAGAAGGCATAAGAGTGTTTTGTAAATGTGAGACTCTGTTCTCTTTCCTAACTCAGTTCATGTGTAGCCATGTTTACAGGATCTTCATAAATGTTATCTTATGATAAGTTTCTTTTTCTGTGTGACATATTTCACTTAGAATCA
>NW_028294792.1:0-106000 GCF_964341445.2 Mesoplodon mirus | reverse complement strand
TCATTGCCTGTATGGCTATAAGCTTCCCTCTTAGAACTGCTTTTGCTGTGCCCCATAGGTTTTGGAAAGATGTATTTTTATTTTCATTTGTCTCCAGGTATTTTCTAACTTCCTCTTTGATTTCCTCACTGACCCATTGGTTTATTACTAGCATATTGTTTAGTCTCCATGTGTTTGTGGTTTTCCCATTTTTCTTTATGTAATCATTTTCTAGTTTCATACAGTGTGGTTAGAAAAAATGCTTGGTACAATTTCTGTCCTCTTAAATTTGTTGAGACTTGGGTTGTGGCACAGCATGTGATCTATCCTGGAGAAAGTTTCATGTGCACTTGAAAAGAATGTGTATTCTGCTGTTTTTGAATGGAATGTCCTGTAGATGTCTATTAAGTGCAACTAGTCTAATGTGTCATTTAAGGCCACTACTTCCTTACTGATTTTTTATCTGGATTATCTGTCTATTGCTGTAAGTGGGGTGTTAAAGTTCCCTAATATTATTGTATTCTTGTCAATTTCTTCCAAGAAATTTTACACAACAGATGAGACACAGCTGGATGGAGAATTGGTGAATTAGAAAACAGATGAAAGAAATTACACAGAATAGCTCATAGTAAGATAAATGAAGTAGAAGATTAAAGAGAGGCCAAGGGACCTAAGAAATGGACTAAGAAGGTATTAAGTGCATTTTGTAGGCATGCCAGAAGTGGTAACCTTGTTAAATTTTAGAATAATAATATTCACAGGGACACGGTTGATAATTATCCAGAATTTAGGAAAGCCTTGATTCCATAGATTCAGGGAGCATACTTGGACACATCATATTAAAGCTACAGAGTTAGCATATAGATCATAATAGCAGACAAAAAGACACATTGTATACAGAGCAATGCAAATACTGTGACAGTAAATCTCCTTTCATCAACAAATGGAAGCCGAAAGTGAGTGGTGAGAGTAAGTAACCATCCACGTAGTGTTGTACTCCTAGCCTAAGTATCATGATAAGACTTTGATAGACTTGAAGATGGACCACTCAGCACACCAAAACAAGGACAGACTTACTGCCAGTCCTTAGCCATAAGCCACTTTAGATGTTACCTCTGCTGCACATAGCTACCTTGTCCAATGTTCTGTACTTCTTGAGTTGGCCCACTTCCAAGGACTGATCAAGGAGGTGGCATAAAGATCTGGCTATGTTGGACCAATGTGAAATGACTTCAACAGGCCTTTAGAACTCAGCATGGGATCAGAAAGTAATTTTGGAGGGTCTGCGTTAGATGTGCACTTCTCCCTCTGCCCACACCTACCTCTCGCATCCCTTTCTTGGGCATTGAGCATGCATAAATATCCTGCACACTAAACACCATATCGATGTTTGTGTCCTTAGAACTTAATTCAGAATAAAAGAGATTGGAGACAACATGAAAAATCATGGTATCAATATTTACACCAACAGATACCATGTGAAAGGAACTTCTAAGGAATGTTTGCCACTTCTGGTATCCCTAGGAGATGTACTTTATACTTTCTTAGTCCATTTGTTAGGTGTCTTGATCTCCATTTAATCCTTTTATTCTCTTTATGAAGTATTCTGTATTATTTTTTAATCTACCTTCTAATTCACATATTCTCTCTCCAGGGGTGTCTTAGCTATTTAAAATTTCTTTACTCTTCTATTCCAGTGTTTATGATTTTCTGTACTAGAAAGCTTATTTGCATCTTTTTTTTTTTTTTTTTTTTTTTTTTTTGCGGTACGCGGGCCCCTCACTGCCGCGGCCTCTCCCGTTGTGGAGCACAGGTTCCGGACGCACAGGCCCAGCAGCCATGGCCCACCGGCCCAGCCGCCCTGCGGCATGTGGGATCCTCCCGGACCGGGGCACGAACCTGCGTCCCCCGCATCAGCAGGTGGACTCTCAACCACTGTGCCACCAGGGAAGCCCTATTTGCATCTCTTTGATAATTAGCTATTGATTACTCATGTATTATGTATCTTATCATCTATTTAAATATGTTAATTAACATTTCTTGTACTTTGATGATAAATCTTTACAGGTTTCCATTTTGGTTTATTGTTTATGCTGATGTTGGCATTTTGGAAGGGGGGAAATCTGTGCTTGTTTTGGAGGACTTCAACCGTAGGAATATTTGTAGAAGCCTCAATTAAGGTTAAGCTCCCCTAGAAATAATTAGATTTGTATTTGCCATATATATGAGTTTACAAACAGAAATTAGTTGGGCCATGCTGATATTGTTAATTAGAACACCAAAGCTACATCAGGGCACTCTTTTGATTACAGATTCTCAAGGCAACATTTTATTCCCCAACCATAGTTAGGGACAAAATTAGAATTTTCCTTGGTTCTTTATTTCTTATGAGAAAAAAAGTCCAGTTTTTCACTATGGGTATAGTCAATTAAGCATTTATTTCATTTTTTAAAAAATATTTATTTATTTGGCTGCATCGGGTCTTAGCTGCGGCACACGGGACCTTTTAGTTGGAGCATGTGGAATCTTTAGTTGCAGTATGCGGGATCTTTAGTTGCAGCACGCAAACTCATAGTTGAGGCATGTGGGGTCTAGTTCCTTGACCAGGGATTGAACCCAGGCCCCCTGCGTTGGGAGTGTTGTGTCCTTGCCACCAGGGAAGTCCCAGTCAATTAAGCATTTAGAATTATGTGTATGTCTCAGCTGTCTATTAATTTGAGCCCATTTTCAAGCACACCTGAGTATTTAAAATAATGTTTAACATAATTTTGGGGGCTTCCCTGGTGGCGCAGTGGTTGAGAGTCCGCCTGCTGATGCAGGGGACACGGGTTCGTGCCCCGGTCTGGGAAGATCCCACATGCCGCGGAGCAGCTGGGCCCGTGAGCCATGGCCGCTGAGCCTGCGCGTCCGGAGCCTGTGCTCTGCAACGGGAGAGGCCACGGCAGTGAGAAGCCCGCGTACCGCACAAAAAAAAAAAAAAAAAAAAAATATATATATATATATATATATATATATAAAATTTTGTATATTACAATTTATAATTGGAGGATTTTCAGTTTTTCTACCCAATACCCAAACAATTTCCAAACAAGAAGTGTAAACGTCCCTTAAAAATATAAACCATACTAAGATCACTCAGTGGTAATCAGCTGATATTTAAGCTACGCTGCAAAGTTCCAGGCAACTTTCACACACATGCCTGGTGCTGCAAGGGACCTCTTTTCTTGTGGGGATGTCCAGCAGGATAGGCTGACCTTTTACATGGTAGCCATGTGTCCTCAAAAAGCAAGACAGAAGGACATTCCCTCTTAAAGCTTAACCCCATAATTGGCATAATATAATTTCCACCATATTCTATTTATTGCTCAAAATAATCACAGCCTTCATCAGCTCAAGAGGAGGGGGAAATGAACAGAACCTCTCATTGGAAGGAGTATCCAGGAATGAGCAACATTCCTGGATCTAATATCCACTAAAACCAAGCTTCTTGAGATCCTTTTGGGTGCCATACACAGGGTATGGCCAAGAAACAAGTGTTTTGTTCATTATACTAAGGTGGTTGTCTATGGATTCGTTTACTCTTTACCTACCACTAGGAGAGGGACACCTATCATTTAGTGGAATCCTATACTCTACACCACAACTTTCACACTAAAGTGGAATGAAGTGTCTAAACATTATAGACACCCTCTCCCACTTGTAGGACCCTGCATGTAGACAAAGAAACACACAGGTAGGCAGCAAGGGGGATGTAAGTAGAGATTTCTTGGTGAAAGGAACTTGGACAGACAGGGTTTCAATATCTAATTTTTCTGACTTAGGGACACAGAGTTCTCCCATATTTCTCGTGGTTCCCTTCTTTCTTGGGTCCTCTAATGCCTGACACTTCAGTTGTAATCTATCCCTCTCAGCTGTGCCTTGAAAAGTACATATCCACAGAGTCATAAATGGGGCAGGTTTGAGGACAAAATTTAGGGAGAGGGAAAAGCATAAGAAGCCCTGGATATATGCCCTTGCATGATGTTGGAGTGTGGTTAAGGGAAACACTTGATTATACTTTTTCACTTGAATTAATTTCCAAATGGAGATTGAGGTAATTGAAGTTTATTCTTTTATATAAAGGTATTTCCTATCAAGCAGGTTGATCAAGAGAAGCATGGTTTCTGTTATCCTCTGATAGACTCACACACTCAAAGGCAAAACCATGCCTAATGGGTCAGACACTGAAGTGAGATTTAGGGAATCACCTAGGTCCTGGTGTCAGTTCTAATTCAGTAAATATGTGACTTTGGGTAATGCCCTTCACCTACCAGAATATGGTAAAGGAATCTGGGTTTTCAGAGGGATAGATTACACAAGCCAGTCCATTTACTTCAACAAGCACAATAACCTTGCATATTATTCCTACTTACAACAAATTTCACTCAGGTGCATGACAAAATACCTGCTCAAGTATCAGATCCACTGAGCTATATGGTTTCTGCTTATCTTCACTTCTCAAAGGCTGATGAATTTCACAATGCCTCTGTGTAGAATATTGCAGTTATTTCTGCAACGTGTTTCAGTTCTCGCTTATGTTTTACAATGAATTCTGTAATACAGATAATGTTGAAAAAAGTTTGAATGGGGTATGCTTGTCCTATTAATACTATTTTCTTAGGGTTGGAACTTATAGTTTGTTATTTAAGCAGTAAAGCCCTTGCTCTAATTCGTATTTTCAGTAGTCAACACCATTAGATCATGATTGCTCTTTAGGTGTCCATTTTCTTCAATTACACTCTGAAGTGAATAATTACATATGCTCATATCTCCTCCAAGGTCTTCAACCTTGAACTCCATTTTCCCTCTCTCCTTCCTAGATGCCATGTGTGTCACTTATCCTTGCGCTTCTGTCTTCACAGCGTATATGGTACAGTTGTAACACTGGTTTACTAATGCCTGTATTTGATTATTGGATTTACTAAATGTAAAACACACCTAGCACAATAAAAATATCCTAGTAGGTTAGATTTCTTAACAGGAATTCTCACATATTATTAATGTGCAAGAAATGTTTAGAAAAACATTTGTATTTCATACGGGCAAACACTGGGATATTGAAGCAGCAACAATGAGCACAATAGGAATTAAATAATTTTGTGAAATACCATTTTATCCTATGGGTCCACAGTTCTCTTTTTGAAAATGCAATGGCTCTGAAATGAGCTTTCTGCTTCCAAAATTATATTCAGGTTCTGTACGACCAACTTGAGGTCCCACACAGAGATATTTACTTGCCATTGATTTGGTGGAAGATTTTCCTGGTCTCCTTGGGAATCATATTCTTTTAAAAAAATTCTTTCATAAGATTCCTCTAATATTCCACAAAATAATAAATAAGATTCCTGAAAATGGGACTCATTTATCCTAAATATTTACTCCAGCGACCAAGGAGAGCTCTGGAGATATAATAGCCCGTCAGAATTCTTCAATCTTGGACTGAAAAACACAGACTTTCACTGCCCATTCTTTAAAAGACACTGCCTCCTTCATACCTGAACTACTCAGGGAAGCTCTCTCTAGTATCTTGCCACGGCACCCCAATTCTTTTTCCTTATCTCACAAGGCTCTGCCAATTTAAAAAAAGTATTTTGTTTAGTCTGTCCTGTAGAGACCTGTCCCTCTTCTGAGGGGCTCAGGAAAAGTTTGATTTTGTAGATTATCAGGAATTTATCTCAGTGTTTGGCTGAGAGTGATATACTTTACAGGTTCTTATATCCTACACAATAGGAAATAATTACAACTTTTTAAAAAGAAGTACAAATGGAATACAAAAATTGAAAAATATGTAGGTGTAAAGCAACATAATACTTTCTAAAAATTGAAAATGACAGAGTATCTTCTCCCTCACAGATAAGAAGAAATAAAATACTAAAATGAAATTACTGAACATTCACATAATTGTGAAAATGACTGTGGCAGGGCCACCTTGTTTCACTTAAGTGGTCACCAGTGTTCTCTTAATAAAATGGAAGAGGCAGGAGATATGTCTATATTTAGCTCAGAATACATATCTCCTATGGGTTGAATTTGTACCTCTAAAATTCATCTATCTATGCTGTAAATACTCGTACTCATATGTGATCATATTTGGAATCTTTACTGGGTAATCAAGTTAAAATATGTTCATTAGAGTAGGTCTTAATCCAAATGAGTTGCATCCATATAAAAAGGGAAAATCAGACATAGATACATACATATAGGGAGGAAAATGTGTGGAGGTGTAGGGAGATTTCAGCTATCCACAAGGCAAGGAGAGGGTCCTAGAATAGATGCCCCTTATGCATTCACACCTTGCATAAGATCCAACTCAGATGTAACCTTGATTTGGACTTAGAGCCTCCAGAAGTATGAGACAATAAATGTATGTTGTTTAAGTGACCCAATCACCAGCATTTTGTACAGAAGCTCTAGAAAACTTATATAATATTTAAATGACCTTGATTAGATTTTTTTTTTTTTTTTTTTTGCGGTACGTGGGCCTCTCACTGTTGTGGCCTCTCCCGTTGCAGAGCACAGGCTCCGGACGCACAGGCTCAGCGGCCATGGCTCACGGGCCCAGCCGCTCTGCGGCATGTGGGATCTTCCCGGACCGGGGCACGAACCCGTATCCCCTGCCTTGGCAGGCGGACTCTCAACTGCTGCGCCACCAGGGAAGCCCGACCTTGATTAGATTTATAAAACAAAGAAACAAACAGCAGATAAATAATCACACTTGTTACCCTACTGTCACCAAACCTGAACATCCCAGGAAGACTGTTACTGGTTCATTCATGAACACCGCACTATAGAGTGAGTGGCCCAGTGACTGTGGCTACCAGTTTGGGTCCCTCATTGGCTGACTTGGTGTCGAGGTGGACTTGAACCTCTCTGACTGGATGCTCCCACCATCCCCATGATGTTGAGCTACAAGTCATGAAGGTTTTCCACTTCAAAAACAAGAGAATAAGGCCTAGAAAAGAATAGAATTAGATCATCTGAACGAGTTGGAGTAGACTTCTGATTCTAGGCAGCCTGGAATAAGTTGTTTCCCGAACTTTTTGTTGCACTTATTTCTATGCTGTATTGGAGTCCCCTTTTTAAGTGAATCCATAAACACAGTAATGGTGAAAAGGTTTCTGAATGGGCTATACTCTTCCTATCAATACTATCATCCCTGATTTGAGACTTATAACTGTTATTTAAGCAGTGAAGCCATTTCCCTCAGTTTGCCTTTACAATAAACCACAACATTACAAGGTGATTGCTCACTAGGTTCCCGTATTCCCTCAATCAACTGAAGTGAATAATTACTAGTTGTTACTCCCCTTTCCAATCTTCAACATCAGACTTTCCCTTTCCCCTCTCCATCCTAGATTTCCTATGTATCAGTCATCTCTGAGGTCCCAGTTATCACTTCAAAACCAATTATGGTATATTTTGAATATTTTGGGGTTTTTTTTAACTAATGTGTCCATTTAATTTCTGAATTTATAAATGTGAAAGAAACAAAGCTCACTAAAAATATTAATGGATTCTTTTTCTTAAAACGACTTCCTACATAATACGATATGTATTATATTTAGGTCCTTAATCCATTTTGAGTTTATTTTTGTGATTGCTGTTGGAGAATTTTCTAATTTCATTTTATTACATCTAGCTATCCAGTTTTCCCAGCACCATTTATTGAAGAGACTGTCTTTTCTCCATTATATATTCTTGCCTTTTTTATTGTAGATTAATTGACCGTAAGTTCATGGGTTTATTTCTGGGCTCTCTCTTCTATTCCACTAATCTATGCGTCTGTTTTAGTGCCAGTACTATACTGATTGATTACTGTAGTTTTCTGGTATAGCCTGAAGTCAGGGAACCATATTCCTCCAGCTCTGGTCTTCTTTCTTAAGATTGTTTTGGCTATTCGGGACCTTTTGTGTTTCCACACACATTTAAAAACTTTTTGTATAGTTCTGTGAAAAATGCCCCGGTATTTTCATAGGGATTACATTGAATCTGTCGATTGCCTTGGATAGTACAGTCATTTTAACAATATTAATTCTTCCAACCAATAAACATGGAATATCTTTCCCTCTGTGATGTCTTCAATTCCTTTCATCAGTGTCTTATAGTTTTCCAAGTACAGGTCTTTTACTAACTTAAGTACATTTATTCTTAGGTATTTTATTGATTATTTTTCTCTCACACTGGCAGTTTCTCAGTACTCAGAGTAACCAGTTTTGTTAAAATAACAGCTCACATTTATTCATCAATTCCAGTATGTGTGGTATTTTGGGGACCTAATTAATGTTAAAAGAATTTAAAATTTACTAAATGTTAAATAATTTTAGTGTTTATGTGTAAGTATTCCCATTTCTGTTTGTGTTCTGTCTTTGCAGAAAGTGGTTTTGTCATTCTCTTCATTCTGATCACTGGAGGTTTTGATAAGAATTGGAGGTAATAGCTGGTGAATTATGTCCCATGATTTTGAGGAGCACTCTGCAGACCATGTCAGAGAGTTCCTGCTCAGGCCATGGAGGCTCAGCCATGGAAAGGTAAGATTCTGTGTGGGAGTAAAATGGCTGCCAAGTGGCCAAAGTCATTCTGATGGAGGCAACGACTTCAGTTAGGGAGGTCAGACTCGTTCAGGAAGCTCAAACTGAGTTTTATTCAATGTAGGTGGCTTAGGTGACAACTTCTCAGAGTTCTCATGCATAAATAGTAGGCATAAATCAGCTGAGGTGAACTTTGCCTACGTGGGGCATAGTTCAAAGATTTTCTGGTAGAGGTCACGGAAAGTTTAAAGGTCACCAGATTTCCACTGTGATTGGTTGACTGGAGGCCAAGCAGGGGGCCATCCAATCACACGTGACATGGGGTGCCTTAGTGACAGGCCTCCCTGCTTTGCATTTTATCCAATCAGATATGAACATTGCCCGTGACATCAGAGAAGGCAGGGAGTATAAACGGGGCCAGCGGCACTCAACTGCCGCACTGTCCTTCCCTCTGAGCTGTGGGGGAGACGGTTCTGACATGTCTGAGCCTTCGCCTGAGACGTCTGAAGAAAGCCTGGCCACCAAGGAAGCAGAGCCCTCCAAAGCCGAGCCAAAGAACCCGAAGCAGAAGACACCGAAGCGCCGCGGCTACCGCAGCCGCCGCCGCTCTGATGGCTTCGACAGCTTTGCCGCCTATTTCCCCAGGGTGCTGAAGCAGGCCCACGAGGGCCTGAGCCTCTCAGAGGAGGCCGTGGACGTCATGGATTCGTTCGTTAAGGATATGTTTGAGCGAATCGCCAACGAGGCGGCGCACCTGGTCTGCTCCAGCAAGCGCTCCACCCTCAGCTCTGGAGAGATCCAGACCTCCGTGCGCCTGCTGCTGCCTGGGGAGCTGGGCAAGCATGCCATGTCCAAAGCCAGCAAGGCCGTCATCAGATACACCACTGGCAAATGAGCTGCCTCCGGACCATCTGAGCATCTCAAACCAAAGGCTCTTTTCAGAGCCACTCATTTGGCGGGAAAAGACCTGTAGCTCTGAAGAGTCCGATCCACTCTGGGTTTTCGCCCTGTGCCATGAGGGAAATACCATAAACCTCATCCACTCTGCTTGAGTATATGTCTTTAGTGCCATTCGTTCCACAGAGAATCACGAACTAGTCTTAGCCAAAATGCACCTTGTCACTTTCCTAACTGGTCATTTCTACTTGTGGTTTCTCTGTTCACCCATTTTAGGGATTTTTATGGTCAAAATTCTTTCCATACAAGATTCACTGACCATTTTTATTGTCATTCTCCCAGCTGTATATAGCAGTATCATCCAGAGATTTTTATGTGGGATATAGTAACTGAAAGAGTGAAGTAGTGGACATGAAAATCTCACTTACACGTTCATACGCCTTTAACATATCTCAAATCTGAATTCAGTTAAGTACATAAAATAGGACCCAAACGCAGTGTAAAACTAAATAATCTAATTTTCTAGAATCAAGCACCATACCTCGTGAAATTAGTATTCTACATAATTCAGATTTCTCTGATTTTATTTTTTTATGCCTAAAACTTTTCGGTTTTTATCCAGAAATCTTGACTGAACTGTAATTCTGCATGGATGATGAGATCATCCAATGACAGCAGCTGTAGCCACAGTCTGAGGAGCAGCAGCTTATGAGGGACTGGGAGCCCCTGAGCCAGAGCAATTGGCCCAGAGTGTGGTGGGGCGTCCAGAGCTGAACAAATAACAGCCTTCCTGTGATACTCAGCCGGGAGAGTGAGCGGGAAGGAGGTGTGATAGTTTCCCTGTGGTTTTCCCTTCGAGTACTTGCTTTTAATCATGGTGATTTAAGTACACACAACCAGATCTGGTAGTGGGACATGTCTCTATCTCCTTGCATGAAAATAAGAGGGGGAAGTTCAGCAGTTAAGAGAACTAAGATGACTCCTTCCTCTACCTCAAGTAATTTGAATGTTAATGCTTCTAATAATATTTATTGAATTTAATATCCATTGTGCTTTCTTCTTGGTGCATTGCCTTTTCTTCTAATCTTTTTCTAAAAATATGTTGCTGAATTTCAAGGATTTGTTGATTTTCCTAGTCCATTTTTCAAAAAATTGATTTCTAATTTCCTACATCATTGGAGAGAGAGAATGCACTCTATGATTTCAATCCTTTGTAATTTACTATGGTTTTCATTAGAAATTAATATTTCAGTATATTAAAATCTATTCATTCTGCACTTTTAAAATAAGCAACAACGATATGCTGTACAGCACAGGGAAATATAGAAATTATTTAATAATAACTTTAAACAGTATAATATATAAATATTTTGAATCACTTGTTATAAACCTGAACTAATATAATATTGTAACTCACCTATACTTTAAGAAAAAATATAAAAATTAAAAAGAAATTTTAAGTACCCCTGGATTAGGATGTACAAACCTGTGAAGGATGTCACTCTCAGCCAAAGAGAGAAAAGCTAGATAAACTGCAAAATTCCAACCTTTTCTTGAACCCAGTTTTAGTGCTTTCTCTATGTCAGGCTTTATAGATTTCTATGAGATCTAACTTATTTTCCCATGAATTTCACTTCCCAATTTATTCTCGTCCTCGTGTGAGCGTGTTATGGAACTTTCAGAATTATTTTATGTGTGATATGCAATAGAAATTGTGGAGGAGCAGTTATATACATCAACTACCCCTATTATACATTATCAACATATCCCAGTTTAAGCATACATTTAAATATATAAATGGGAACTGATAATAGCTTACAGAAGTGGCAAAACAAAGTTTTCACAAACATTTCACTTTTCTAAATCCCTGGTTGTTGAAATTATTTGAAATATCCCTACAGATGTATCAATCAATTCTTTCCTAGCAGAGAATCTTTAAAATACAAACTTTCATGACATGCAATTTTATATCCATTGAAGAGTGTCAAGTGAGAGCAGCTCAAGCTCCTGTCTCCACTGGGGGTCTGGCAGCCTGTGAGCTACAGCCATTGGCCCCAAATGTTGTCCAGTGACCAGGGCTGAACAGATAATAGCCTTTGTATGATAATCAAACTGGAGATTAAGGGGAAAGGAACTGTGGAACTTTGCTTTTTGTTTTTTTTTTTTTGGTTCCTTACTTATATTTAATCATGGGGATTTAATAACTTAAATCCAGAGCAAGTCATTTCTTCAGCCCCTTGCATCAGTTTAGAGGAGGTTTATCAGCAATAGAAGACCTAATATGCCTCCTTTTACCTCAAGTGGTTTGAATGTTAAGGTTCATATCTGTTCTTTTCCATTGTGTTTTATTTGTGTCCCATGAAGATTTTTATTTGTGTCATTTTTGTATAAGTGTATTGCCAAATTTCAAAGAAGTTGCTGATTTTCTATTTCTTGTTTAAAACAGATTTCTACCTTCCTACGACTGTTGAGAGAGGATGATCTGTGGGATTTCAGTCTTGTGCAGTATATTCTGATTTGCTTTAAAGCCCAGTACTTCCTCATGATTGTGAAGTGTTTCATTTGAACATGTAAAATCAGTTGTAAATAATCATTTTGACTGGGATGTACAAGGTAGTACAGGATGTCTCTCTCAGGCAAACAATGAGACAAAAGCTATATAAGTTGCAAAATTAAAAAATTTCTCGGGCTCATTCTGTGGAGAGACAAAAAACAAAGTATTCTACCTTGGTCACAGCACCACTTGCTGAAGAGCAAAATGGGGGACAGGATAAGACAGTAGAGAGAGTTCACAGAAAATTGCAGGTATGAAGGGGGCCAATATTACCTCCAGCGATCTCTTTGAGATCAGCAGAATTAGGATTTTGGCCAATAAGCCCCCTCATGAAGTTCATTACTTATTATTATTTGGGAAAGATGAAACTTAAAAGGTTTTGAAATAAAGAGAGCTTGCTGCACAGCTTGCCATTAAAATCTACCATGAAATCAGGTGCATACCTTCCTCTGTGTAAGAAATAGAAATTGTTGTACACACTGGAAAAAAAATTTCAGAACTCCAAACTCTTGGTAGAGCCAGGTGCCTTTTCTGAGAAACAAGTGTGGACCACTTTGAAAAGAGTTGACCTCAGAAAATCACTTAATGTCTATCATGCTAATGGTTGCTGCATCAAAATGCCAGTTTTTCTCCATATGAAACAGAGATTCATTACCAAGGTTATTTTTGCATGTTAGTCTCAAAGCTATGGTCTCTGTAAAAAGTATAAGAGCTCTAATACACCAGGACACTGCTATTGTGCTTTGGGTGTTTTGCTTTTGTGAAATCAGAAATGAAATAGGATCATTATTTATACATATTATATAATAGGTAATATGTTTACCTAATATGCATAATAGGTCTGGAGAGTGAAGACTGGGCATGCAAGGGTGAGCAACACATACAAAATTTAGAAAGGTAAGAAGATAAAGGGAATTTTGTGATTTTTCGTTGTTGAAGATGGGAAGGGGGAGTGAGCGATTGTGATTATACACTTCCGTGGGTTCTTGCAGAAAGAAGGGTACCTAGTGAGCAATTGCGATCTAATGGTGTGTGTGGTTTACTGTAAAGACAACCTGAGGAAAAGAGTGTAATGCTTAATCCACAAATTAGAACCATCAACGCGTGGAAAATAGTATTGCTAGGGCAAAAATATCCCATTCAAACTCTTTTCTCCATTACCCATGTTATGGAATTCATTTGAAGTGTGGATCCAAACACAGCAAACGAATAAGTAAACCAAAAAGTTCAAGGGAAAAAAAATCTATCCCAGATTCTAATCTACCCGGAAAAATTTTAATCTTGGAACTGAAGGGTCTACTCTAACTTCTTCAGGTAATCTGTGTCTATTCTTTTCCAGGCTTTACTATTTTTGAAAACAACCTTGGTGATATAGGCCTCGGATGATGGGAGATCCAATCAGAGAAGCTTAAGCACCACTCGCCTCTGAGTCAGCCAATGAGAGGCCAGCAACGGTGAGCTACAGCCATTGGTCCGGAATTCAAGCTGGTTTTCCGGGCTGAAGAAGTCAGTGCCTTCCTGGATGTTTAGCCTTGGTAAAAACTGACGGTATTAGGTTTGATTATTTGCCTGCTCTTTGCTTCTTTGCTTGATTGGTTGTATGTTTCTAATGGTGGTGTTTACCTGGGGCTGATATACAAAATGCCAGAGGTCCCTTTACTTGAAAGACACGTACATAATGTCTCACACTTCTGGAGGCCGGAAGTCCAAATCAAGATGTCAGCTGGTTTGGTTCCTCAGACTGCTGAGAAGGAAGCCTCTGTTCCAGGACTCTGTCCTTGGCTTGTGAAGATGGCAGAGAAACCCCTCTATCTGTTCACAGTTTTCTCCCTATATGACGGTCTCTGTGTCCATACTTCCCCTTTTATATGGATACAGGTCATTTTGTATTAAGGATCATCCTAATGGAGGCAGTTTAACTTGATTTCCCAGGAGAGATCCTATCTCTGTATACAATCACATGTCAGGTATTTGGGTTTAGCACATCAACATAGGAATTTAGGGAGAGAGTATTCAACCCACAGAAGACATGAATTTTGAGTTATAGGTGAGCATATCTCTTGACTCTTCAATTATATTAAGAGAACACTGGTTCTCTTCACCTATAAATACTGGTTTGATGTTTACGATGTGGTATAGTTACAGTTTTTGAACTCTTCCAACACATGTAAGCATAGATTATTGATGGAAAATCTTACTTAAACAGATATTTTTGATGAATGAATGCATTCAAAACCCTGAGAAATCTGGAAAAAAATGTAATGTTTTCATAATTGTGTATCATTTAGCGATCACTGCATTGCAAATTACTTCAACACTTAGTGGATTAAAGCAGCAATTATTTATTATTTCTCATGTATCTATGGGTCAGCTGAATGCTTCTGCTGACCTGGGTGGTATTTCTCAGGATTTTCGTGTAGCCCTTCTCTCTTTATTCATCGTCCCTGGTAGAGTTCATATCACATCACTTCCAAATTAGCAATGCATAGATAGGACTTTTCTCTGTGTGCTAAAATTGATGTTTCATTTTAAGTAACGTTTTGTAGATACTTAGATTAAAAATAGAAAGAGAGGGCTTCCCTGGCAGTGCAGTGGTTGAGAGTCCACCTGCCGATGCAGGGGTGACGGGTTCGTGCCCCGGTCCGGGAAGATCCCACATGCTGTGGAGTGGCTGGGCCCGGAGCCATGGCCACTGAGCCTGCGTGTCCAGAGCCTGTGCTCCACAACGAGAGAGGCCAAAACAGTGAGAGGCCCGCACACCGCAAAAAAAAAAAAAAAAAAAAAAAAAAATAGAGAACATTCGTGACTGCTTAAGGGAAAATAAGGTGAACCCTCTCATGTAATTTTCCTCAACTATTTGAACAGTGAATAGTTTTATTTATTTTAAAAATGTTCCTGACTTTCCACCTAGGTGAAGGGGGAAGAAACTCTTTCATTGTAGTCCCTATAAATGCACTGTGATTTGCTGAACAATGTTTGTTCAGTTTTGTTTGGTATTCCTTTTTTGCTTTTGAAAGAAATTGTAAATTTCCCTATTGATTAGGATGCTAAAACCTGAAAAGGATGTCACTCAGCTAAACAGTGAGACAAAATATGGACAACCTACAGAAATGAGAACTTTTCTTCAGGCCCTGAAAAAAGGGACTGCACCGTCCTGGAGAGACAAAACAGCATCTTTTTTAATGTTTTCAGAAACCCACAAACTCAGGATTAAGAATCGGGCAAGGCAGAAAACTAGAGAGAGCTTAACCACTCTGAGTTGTGTGGCTATGAAGGGGGCCATTGCCTGATCGAGGAGGACTGTAAAGGCCTTTTTTCCTTTGGTCCAGTGTATTGATAGAACTCGATTGGGCCAGTACCCCCCAAGAACTGTCCTTGTGGACATCAGACTAAGGATTTATGATAAATGAGCCACCGGAATGGGAATATTATTTATTTATATTCTTGAACATGGTATGAATCTTATGAAAATATTTCAGATAAAGAATTTGACTCTCAAGGAGACCAAGGAAAACTACCACCAAAGTATCCGCAGGTAAATCCCGCAGGTACCTCAGGATGATCTTACACACCTGGAACAAAATTTCGGATGACAAGAGAGCTCTAGGTAAAGCTCAAGGGCGACTGACACACAGGAAATCTAAGAAAGAGGAATAATAGGGTTTAATGTTGAAGAGGCTAAGGCCGAATAAGTACATGTGATTTTTGACTTCAGAAGGTAATTAAGGAGAAAGGGCACCTAGTGAGCAATCATGATCTAACAGTGTGGTTTACTGAAATGATAAACTAAGGGAAAGAGCTTTACTGCTTAAATAATAAAAGATAAACATCAACTCTGAGAAAATAGTATTAGCAGGACAAACATACCCCATTCAAACTTTTTCAACATGACTTGCATCAGGGAAATCATTTAAAAGCAGAATCAAGGACCCAAACACAGCACGGAAATAATTAAAGCAAAATGTTCAAGAAACAGTAACTATCCAAGGTGGAAGAAACTGAAGTTACACTTGTGACTGGTTCAGATTAATCTTATTTGTTTTTTTCCCTCAAGAGTACATTGTCCTGTTTTTGGAAAACGGAAACCTTCATGTCTTGCACCTCGGCATCATGGGGATGCTGGAAGTGTCCAATCAGAGCAGCCCAAGCACCACTCTGGGCCGTCTCAGCCAATGAAAAGCCTGCAGCTCCTGAGGTACAGCCATTGACTCAAAAGTGTGAGGAGGTGTCCTGGGCTGAAGTAATAGGAGTCTTTCCGGCACATGCAGCCTTTGAGATTGAGAGGGGAAAGGGATGTGATTCTTTGCCATTGGGCCAGATGTTACAATGTGACACGGTGTAATCCAGTAACAGCCTTCTTGGGAGATTTGGCCTTTAGAGATTATGGAGTATAGTGGAACGTTTCATTCCCTGTGGTTTGTTTGCTGGCTGGTGTTTAATCATGGTGATTTAATTATATGAATTCAGAGACTGTGCTGGACATGTCTTTTGTTCTTTGCATCAAATATGGCAAGATGTTGATTACTAATATTTCAAGTAAGATTTTTATATCTTCATTTGTAAATGGAGCTCTTCAGAAATTGGAATAGTAAGCTTTCTTCACTGCTTGTATCATTCCGTTACATTTTCTGGTAATAAAAATTAGCTTTTCCTCCTTCATGACTGAAACCATTTTATTGGCAGTAGAATTAGCTGTCCCTTAAATGTCCAAGAGGAAACCTGATCGGAAGCCTAGTCACTGTGGATGAAACCACACTGATGACCCCCATTTTTTCAATTCTTCTAAAGTCCCTTTTTGGTCCAACTTCTGTAATTTATTTCTACATAAATACATTTAAATATGCCTTTGATTGTATTATTGTAGACTCTTGAAAGTAATTTGATTTTCATTTTTAAATATTTCGCCTTTTATTGATTCCATTTTTTCTCCCTATGTTGGTTTCTTAAAGAATAGGGTAATAGGTAATAGTTGTGGCTCATGTGCTCTAGAGAGCTGGCTCAGTAGTTGTGGCACACAGGCTTAGTTGTTCCATGGCACGTGGGATGTTCCTGGACCAGGGCTCGAACCTGTGTCCCCTGCACTGGCAGGCAGATTCTTAACCACTGCTCCATCAGGGAAGCCCTTCTATTGCTTTTTATCTCTTTTTTACTTATTTTCTCTCTGATATTTATTATTTCCTTCCTTCTGCCGACCTTGAGCTTGGTTTGTTTTTTTCTTATTCTTTTAGATGTTGGGGTAGGTCGTTTATTTGAGATTTTTCTTGTGTCTTGAAGTAAGTCGGTATGGCTATAAGCTTCCCTCTTAGAACTGCTTTTGCTGTGCCCCATAGGTTTTGGAAAGATGTATTTTTATTTTCATTTGTCTCCAGGTATTTTCTAACTTCCTCTTTGATTTCCTCACTGACCCATTGGTTTATTACTAGCATATCGTTTAGTCTCCATGTGTTTGTGGTTTTCCCATTTTTCTTTATGTAATCATTTTCTAGTTTCATACAGTGTGGTTAGAAAAAATGCTTGGTACAATTTCTGTCCTCTTAAATTTGTTGAGACTTGGGTTGTGGCACAGCATGTGATCTATCCTGGAGAAAGTTTCATGTGCACTTGAAAAGAATGTGTATTCTGCTGTTTTTGAATGGAATGTCCTGTAGATGTCTATTAAGTGCAACTAGTCTAATGTGTCATTTAAGGCCACTACTTCCTTACTGATTTTTTATCTGGATTATCTGTCTATTGCTGTAAGTGGGGTGTTAAAGTTCCCTAATATTACTGTATTCTTGTCAATTTCTTCCAAGAAATTTTACACAACAGATGAGACACAGCTGGATGGAGAATTGGTGAATTAGAAAACAGATGAAAGAAATTACACAGAATAGCTCATAGTAAGATAAATGAAGTAGAAGATTAAAGAGAGGCCAAGGGACCTAAGAAATGGACTAAGAAGGTATTAAGTGCATTTTGTAGGCATGCCAGAAGTGGTAACCTTGTTAAATTTTAGAATAATAATATTCACAGGGACACGGTTGATAATTATCCAGAATTTAGGAAAGCCTTGATTCCATAGATTCAGGGAGCATACTTGGACACATCATATTAAAGCTACAGAGTTAGCATATAGATCATAATAGCAGACAAAAAGACACATTGTATACAGAGCAATGCAAATACTGTGACAGTAAATCTCCTTTCATCAACAAATGGAAGCCGAAAGTGAGTGGTGAGAGTAAGTAACCATCCACGTAGTGTTGTACTCCTAGCCTAAGTATCATGATAAGACTTTGATAGACTTGAAGATGGACCACTCAGCACACCAAAACAAGGACAGACTTACTGCCAGTCCTTAGCCATAAGCCACTTTAGATGTTACCTCTGCTGCACATAGCTACCTTGTCCAATGTTCTGTACTTCTTGAGTTGGCCCACTTCCAAGGACTGATCAAGGAGGTGGCATAAAGATCTGGCTATGTTGGACCAATGTGAAATGACTTCAACAGGCCTTTAGAACTCAGCATGGGATCAGAAAGTAATTTTGGAGGGTCTGCGTTAGATGTGCACTTCTCCCTCTGCCCACACCTACCTCTCGCATCCCTTTCTTGGGCATTGAGCATGCATAAATATCCTGCACACTAAACACCATATCGATGTTTGTGTCCTTAGAACTTAATTCAGAATAAAAGAGATTGGAGACAACATGAAAAATCATGGTATCAATATTTACACCAACAGATACCATGTGAAAGGAACTTCTAAGGAATGTTTGCCACTTCTGGTATCCCTAGGAGATGTACTTTATACTTTCTTAGTCCATTTGTTAGGTGTCTTGATCTCCATTTAATCCTTTTATTCTCTTTATGAAGTATTCTGTATTATTTTTTAATCTACCTTCTAATTCACATATTCTCTCTCCAGGGGTGTCTTAGCTATTTAAAATTTCTTTACTCTTCTATTCCAGTGTTTATGATTTTCTGTACTAGAAAGCTTATTTGCATCTTTTTTTTTTTTTTTTTTTTTTTTTTGCGGTACGTGGGCCCCTCACTGCCGCGGCCTCTCCCGTTGTGGAGCACAGGTTCCGGACGCACAGGCCCAGCAGCCATGGCCCACCGGCCCAGCCGCCCTGCGGCATGTGGGATCCTCCCGGACCGGGGCACGAACCTGCGTCCCCCGCATCAGCAGGTGGACTCTCAACCACTGTGCCACCAGGGAAGCCCTATTTGCATCTCTTTGATAATTAGCTATTGATTACTCATGTATTATGTATCTTATCATCTATTTAAATATGTTAATTAACATTTCTTGTACTTTGATGATAAATCTTTACAGGTTTCCATTTTGGTTTATTGTTTATGCTGATGTTGGCATTTTGGAAGGGGGGAAATCTGTGCTTGTTTTGGAGGACTTTAACTGTAGGAATATTTGTAGAAGCCTCAATTAAGGTTAAGCTCCCCTAGAAATAATTAGATTTGTATTTGCCATATATATGAGTTTACAAACAGAAATTAGTTGGGCCATGCTGATATTGTTAATTAGAACACCAAAGCTACATCAGGGCACTCTTTTGATTACAGATTCTCAAGGCAACATTTTATTCCCCAACCATAGTTAGGGACAAAATTAGAATTTTCCTTGGTTCTTTATTTCTTATGAGAAAAAAAGTCCAGTTTTTCACTATGGGTATAGTCAATTAAGCATTTATTTCATTTTTTAAAAAATATTTATTTATTTGGCTGCATCGGGTCTTAGCTGCGGCACACGGGACCTTTTAGTTGGAGCATGTGGAATCTTTAGTTGCAGTATGCGGGATCTTTAGTTGCAGCATGCAAACTCATAGTTGAGGCATGTGGGGTCTAGTTCCTTGACCAGGGATTGAACCCAGGCCCCCTGCGTTGGGAGTGTTGTGTCCTTGCCACCAGGGAAGTCCCAGTCAATTAAGCATTTAGAATTATGTGTATGTCTCAGCTGTCTATTAATTTGAGCCCATTTTCAAGCACACCTGAGTATTTAAAATAATGTTTAACATAATTTTGGGGGCTTCCCTGGTGGCGCAGTGGTTGAGAGTCCGCCTGCTGATGCAGGGGACACGGGTTCGTGCCCCGGTCTGGGAAGATCCCACATGCCGCGGAGCAGCTGGGCCCGTGAGCCATGGCCGCTGAGCCTGCGCGTCCGGAGCCTGTGCTCTGCAACGGGAGAGGCCACGGCAGTGAGAAGCCCGCGTACCGCAAAAAAAAAAAAAAAAAAAAAAAATATATATATATATATATATATATATATAATTTTGTATATTACAATTTATAATTGGAGGATTTTCAGTTTTTCTACCCAATACCCAAACAATTTCCAAACAAGAAGTGTAAACGTCCCTTAAAAATATAAACCATACTAAGATCACTCAGTGGTAATCAGCTGATATTTAAGCTACGCTGCAAAGTTCCAGGCAACTTTCACACACATGCCTGGTGCTGCAAGGGACCTCTTTTCTTGTGGGGATGTCCAGCAGGATAGGCTGACCTTTTACATGGTAGCCATGTGTCCTCAAAAAGCAAGACAGAAGGACATTCCCTCTTAAAGCTTAACCCCATAATTGGCATAATATAATTTCCACCATATTCTATTTATTGCTCAAAATAATCACAGCCTTCATCAGCTCAAGAGGAGGGGGAAATGAACAGAACCTCTCATTGGAAGGAGTATCCAGGAATGAGCAACATTCCTGGATCTAATATCCACTAAAACCAAGCTTCTTGAGATCCTTTTGGGTGCCATACACAGGGTATGGCCAAGAAACAAGTGTTTTGTTCATTATACTAAGGTGGTTGTCTATGGATTCGTTTACTCTTTACCTACCACTAGGAGAGGGACACCTATCATTTAGTGGAATCCTATACTCTACACCACAACTTTCACACTAAAGTGGAATGAAGTGTCTAAACATTATAGACACCCTCTCCCACTTGTAGGACCCTGCATGTAGACAAAGAAACACACAGGTAGGCAGCAAGGGGGATGTAAGTAGAGATTTCTTGGTGAAAGGAACTTGGACAGACAGGGTTTCAATATCTAATTTTTCTGACTTAGGGACACAGAGTTCTCCCATATTTCTCGTGGTTCCCTTCTTTCTTGGGTCCTCTAATGCCTGACACTTCAGTTGTAATCTATCCCTCTCAGCTGTGCCTTGAAAAGTACATATCCACAGAGTCATAAATGGGGCAGGTTTGAGGACAAAATTTAGGGAGAGGGAAAAGCATAAGAAGCCCTGGATATATGCCCTTGCATGATGTTGGAGTGTGGTTAAGGGAAACACTTGATTATACTTTTTCACTTGAATTAATTTCCAAATGGAGATTGAGGTAATTGAAGTTTATTCTTTTATATAAAGGTATTTCCTATCAAGCAGGTTGATCAAGAGAAGCATGGTTTCTGTTATCCTCTGATAGACTCACACACTCAAAGGCAAAACCATGCCTAATGGGTCAGACACTGAAGTGAGATTTAGGGAATCACCTAGGTCCTGGTGTCAGTTCTAATTCAGTAAATATGTGACTTTGGGTAATGCCCTTCACCTACCAGAATATGGTAAAGGAATCTGGGTTTTCAGAGGGATAGATTACACAAGCCAGTCCATTTACTTCAACAAGCACAATAACCTTGCATATTATTCCTACTTACAACAAATTTCACTCAGGTGCATGACAAAATACCTGCTCAAGTATCAGATCCACTGAGCTATATGGTTTCTGCTTATCTTCACTTCTCAAAGGCTGATGAATTTCACAATGCCTCTGTGTAGAATATTGCAGTTATTTCTGCAACGTGTTTCAGTTCTCGCTTATGTTTTACAATGAATTCTGTAATACAGATAATGTTGAAAAAAGTTTGAATGGGGTATGCTTGTCCTATTAATACTATTTTCTTAGGGTTGGAACTTATAGTTTGTTATTTAAGCAGTAAAGCCCTTGCTCTAATTCGTATTTTCAGTAGTCAACACCATTAGATCATGATTGCTCTTTAGGTGTCCATTTTCTTCAATTACACTCTGAAGTGAATAATTACATATGCTCATATCTCCTCCAAGGTCTTCAACCTTGAACTCCATTTTCCCTCTCTCCTTCCTAGATGCCATGTGTGTCACTTATCCTTGCGCTTCTGTCTTCACAGCGTATATGGTACAGTTGTAACACTGGTTTACTAATGCCTGTATTTGATTATTGGATTTACTAAATGTAAAACACACCTAGCACAATAAAAATATCCTAGTAGGTTAGATTTCTTAACAGGAATTCTCACATATTATTAATGTGCAAGAAATGTTTAGAAAAACATTTGTATTTCATACGGGCAAACACTGGGATATTGAAGCAGCAACAATGAGCACAATAGGAATTAAATAATTTTGTGAAATACCATTTTATCCTATGGGTCCACAGTTCTCTTTTTGAAAATGCAATGGCTCTGAAATGAGCTTTCTGCTTCCAAAATTATATTCAGGTTCTGTACGACCAACTTGAGGTCCCACACAGAGATATTTACTTGCCATTGATTTGGTGGAAGATTTTCCTGGTCTCCTTGGGAATCATATTCTTTTAAAAAAATTCTTTCATAAGATTCCTCTAATATTCCACAAAATAATAAATAAGATTCCTGAAAATGGGACTCATTTATCCTAAATATTTACTCCAGCGACCAAGGAGAGCTCTGGAGATATAATAGCCCATCAGAATTCTTCAATCTTGGACTGAAAAACACAGACTTTCACTGCCCATTCTTTAAAAGACACTGCCTCCTTCATACCTGAACTACTCAGGGAAGCTCTCTCTAGTATCTTGCCACGGCACCCCAATTCTTTTTCCTTATCTCACAAGGCTCTGCCAATTTAAAAAAAGTATTTTGTTTAGTCTGTCCTGTAGAGACCTGTCCCTCTTCTGAGGGGCTCAGGAAAAGTTTGATTTTGTAGATTATCAGGAATTTATCTCAGTGTTTGGCTGAGAGTGATATACTTTACAGGTTCTTATATCCTACACAATAGGAAATAATTACAACTTTTTAAAAAGAAGTACAAATGGAATACAAAAATTGAAAAATATGTAGGTGTAAAGCAACATAATACTTTCTAAAAATTGAAAATGACAGAGTATCTTCTCCCTCACAGATAAGAAGAAATAAAATACTAAAATGAAATTACTGAACATTCACATAATTGTGAAAATGACTGTGGCAGGGCCACCTTGTTTCACTTAAGTGGTCACCAGTGTTCTCTTAATAAAATGGAAGAGGCAGGAGATATGTCTATATTTAGCTCAGAATACATATCTCCTATGGGTTGAATTTGTACCTCTAAAATTCATCTATCTATGCTGTAAATACTCGTACTCATATGTGATCATATTTGGAATCTTTACTGGGTAATCAAGTTAAAATATGTTCATTAGAGTAGGTCTTAATCCAAATGAGTTGCATCCATATAAAAAGGGAAAATCAGACATAGATACATACATATAGGGAGGAAAATGTGTGGAGGTGTAGGGAGATTTCAGCTATCCACAAGGCAAGGAGAGGGTCCTAGAATAGATGCCCCTTATGCATTCACACCTTGCATAAGATCCAACTCAGATGTAACCTTGATTTGGACTTAGAGCCTCCAGAAGTATGAGACAATAAATGTATGTTGTTTAAGTGACCCAATCACCAGCATTTTGTACAGAAGCTCTAGAAAACTTATATAATATTTAAATGACCTTGATTAGATTTTTTTTTTTTTTTTTTTGCGGTACGTGGGCCTCTCACTGTTGTGGCCTCTCCCGTTGCAGAGCACAGGCTCCGGACGCACAGGCTCAGCGGCCATGGCTCACGGGCCCAGCCGCTCTGCGGCATGTGGGATCTTCCCGGACCGGGGCACGAACCCGTATCCCCTGCCTTGGCAGGCGGACTCTCAACTGCTGCGCCACCAGGGAAGCCCGACCTTGATTAGATTTATAAAACAAAGAAACAAACAGCAGATAAATAATCACACTTGTTACCCTACTGTCACCAAACCTGAACATCCCAGGAAGACTGTTACTGGTTCATTCATGAACACCGCACTATAGAGTGAGTGGCCCAGTGACTGTGGCTACCAGTTTGGGTCCCTCATTGGCTGACTTGGTGTCGAGGTGGACTTGAACCTCTCTGACTGGATGCTCCCACCATCCCCATGATGTTGAGCTACAAGTCATGAAGGTTTTCCACTTCAAAAACAAGAGAATAAGGCCTAGAAAAGAATAGAATTAGATCATCTGAACGAGTTGGAGTAGACTTCTGATTCTAGGCAGCCTGGAATAAGTTGTTTCCTGAACTTTTTGTTGCACTTATTTCTATGCTGTATTGGAGTCCCCTTTTTAAGTGAATCCATAAACACAGTAATGGTGAAAAGGTTTCTGAATGGGCTATACTCTTCCTATCAATACTATCATCCCTGATTTGAGACTTATAACTGTTATTTAAGCAGTGAAGCCATTTCCCTCAGTTTGCCTTTACAATAAACCACAACATTACAAGGTGATTGCTCACTAGGTTCCCGTATTCCCTCAATCAACTGAAGTGAATAATTACTAGTTGTTACTCCCCTTTCCAATCTTCAACATCAGACTTTCCCTTTCCCCTCTCCATCCTAGATTTCCTATGTATCAGTCATCTCTGAGGTCCCAGTTATCACTTCAAAACCAATTATGGTATATTTTGAATATTTTGGGGTTTTTTTTAACTAATGTGTCCATTTAATTTCTGAATTTATAAATGTGAAAGAAACAAAGCTCACTAAAAATATTAATGGATTCTTTTTCTTAAAACGACTTCCTACATAATACGATATGTATTATATTTAGGTCCTTAATCCATTTTGAGTTTATTTTTGTGATTGCTGTTGGAGAATTTTCTAATTTCATTTTATTACATCTAGCTATCCAGTTTTCCCAGCACCATTTATTGAAGAGACTGTCTTTTCTCCATTATATATTCTTGCCTTTTTTATTGTAGATTAATTGACCGTAAGTTCATGGGTTTATTTCTGGGCTCTCTCTTCTATTCCACTAATCTATGCGTCTGTTTTAGTGCCAGTACTATACTGATTGATTACTGTAGTTTTCTGGTATAGTCTGAAGTCAGGGAACCATATTCCTCCAGCTCTGGTCTTCTTTCTTAAGATTGTTTTGGCTATTCGGGACCTTTTGTGTTTCCACACACATTTAAAAACTTTTTGTATAGTTCTGTGAAAAATGCCCCGGTATTTTCATAGGGATTACATTGAATCTGTCGATTGCCTTGGATAGTACAGTCATTTTAACAATATTAATTCTTCCAACCAATAAACATGGAATATCTTTCCCTCTGTGATGTCTTCAATTCCTTTCATCAGTGTCTTATAGTTTTCCAAGTACAGGTCTTTTACTAACTTAAGTACATTTATTCTTAGGTATTTTATTGATTATTTTTCTCTCACACTGGCAGTTTCTCAGTACTCAGAGTAACCAGTTTTGTTAAAATAACAGCTCACATTTATTCATCAATTCCAGTATGTGTGGTATTTTGGGGACCTAATTAATGTTAAAAGAATTTAAAATTTACTAAATGTTAAATAATTTTAGTGTTTATGTGTAAGTATTCCCATTTCTGTTTGTGTTCTGTCTTTGCAGAAAGTGGTTTTGTCATTCTCTTCATTCTGATCACTGGAGGTTTTGATAAGAATTGGAGGTAATAGCTGGTGAATTATGTCCCATGATTTTGAGGAGCACTCTGCAGACCATGTCAGAGAGTTCCTGCTCAGGCCATGGAGGCTCAGCCATGGAAAGGTAAGATTCTGTGTGGGAGTAAAATGGCTGCCAAGTGGCCAAAGTCATTCTGATGGAGGCAACGACTTCAGTTAGGGAGGTCAGACTCGTTCAGGAAGCTCAAACTGAGTTTTATTCAATGTAGGTGGCTTAGGTGACAACTTCTCAGAGTTCTCATGCATAAATAGTAGGCATAAATCAGCTGAGGTGAACTTTGCCTACGTGGGGCATAGTTCAAAGATTTTCTGGTAGAGGTCACGGAAAGTTTAAAGGTCACCAGATTTCCACTGTGATTGGTTGACTGGAGGCCAAGCAGGGGGCCATCCAATCACACGTGACATGGGGTGCCTTAGTGACAGGCCTCCCTGCTTTGCATTTTATCCAATCAGATATGAACATTGCCCGTGACATCAGAGAAGGCAGGGAGTATAAACGGGGCCAGCGGCACTCAACTGCCGCACTGTCCTTCCCTCTGAGCTGTGGGGGAGACGGTTCTGACATGTCTGAGCCTTCGCCTGAGACGTCTGAAGAAAGCCTGGCCACCAAGGAAGCAGAGCCCTCCAAAGCCGAGCCAAAGAACCCGAAGCAGAAGACACCGAAGCGCCGCGGCTACCGCAGCCGCCGCCGCTCTGATGGCTTCGACAGCTTTGCCGCCTATTTCCCCAGGGTGCTGAAGCAGGCCCACGAGGGCCTGAGCCTCTCAGAGGAGGCCGTGGACGTCATGGATTCGTTCGTTAAGGATATGTTTGAGCGAATCGCCAACGAGGCGGCGCACCTGGTCTGCTCCAGCAAGCGCTCCACCCTCAGCTCTGGAGAGATCCAGACCTCCGTGCGCCTGCTGCTGCCTGGGGAGCTGGGCAAGCATGCCATGTCCAAAGCCAGCAAGGCCGTCATCAGATACACCACTGGCAAATGAGCTGCCTCCGGACCATCTGAGCATCTCAAACCAAAGGCTCTTTTCAGAGCCACTCATTTGGCGGGAAAAGACCTGTAGCTCTGAAGAGTCCGATCCACTCTGGGTTTTCGCCCTGTGCCATGAGGGAAATACCATAAACCTCATCCACTCTGCTTGAGTATATGTCTTTAGTGCCATTCGTTCCACAGAGAATCACGAACTAGTCTTAGCCAAAATGCACCTTGTCACTTTCCTAACTGGTCATTTCTACTTGTGGTTTCTCTGTTCACCCATTTTAGGGATTTTTATGGTCAAAATTCTTTCCATACAAGATTCACTGACCATTTTTATTGTCATTCTCCCAGCTGTATATAGCAGTATCATCCAGAGATTTTTATGTGGGATATAGTAACTGAAAGAGTGAAGTAGTGGACATGAAAATCTCACTTACACGTTCATACGCCTTTAACATATCTCAAATCTGAATTCAGTTAAGTACATAAAATAGGACCCAAACGCAGTGTAAAACTAAATAATCTAATTTTCTAGAATCAAGCACCATACCTCGTGAAATTAGTATTCTACATAATTCAGATTTCTCTGATTTTATTTTTTTATGCCTAAAACTTTTCGGTTTTTATCCAGAAATCTTGACTGAACTGTAATTCTGCATGGATGATGAGATCATCCAATGACAGCAGCTGTAGCCACAGTCTGAGGAGCAGCAGCTTATGAGGGACTGGGAGCCCCTGAGCCAGAGCAATTGGCCCAGAGTGTGGTGGGGCGTCCAGAGCTGAACAAATAACAGCCTTCCTGTGATACTCAGCCGGGAGAGTGAGCGGGAAGGAGGTGTGATAGTTTCCCTGTGGTTTTCCCTTCGAGTACTTGCTTTTAATCATGGTGATTTAAGTACACACAACCAGATCTGGTAGTGGGACATGTCTCTATCTCCTTGCATGAAAATAAGAGGGGGAAGTTCAGCAGTTAAGAGAACTAAGATGACTCCTTCCTCTACCTCAAGTAATTTGAATGTTAATGCTTCTAATAATATTTATTGAATTTAATATCCATTGTGCTTTCTTCTTGGTGCATTGCCTTTTCTTCTAATCTTTTTCTAAAAATATGTTGCTGAATTTCAAGGATTTGTTGATTTTCCTAGTCCATTTTTCAAAAAATTGATTTCTAATTTCCTACATCATTGGAGAGAGAGAATGCACTCTATGATTTCAATCCTTTGTAATTTACTATGGTTTTCATTAGAAATTAATATTTCAGTATATTAAAATCTATTCATTCTGCACTTTTAAAATAAGCAACAACGATATGCTGTACAGCACAGGGAAATATAGAAATTATTTAATAATAACTTTAAACAGTATAATATATAAATATTTTGAATCACTTGTTATAAACCTGAACTAATATAATATTGTAACTCACCTATACTTTAAGAAAAAATATAAAAATTAAAAAGAAATTTTAAGTACCCCTGGATTAGGATGTACAAACCTGTGAAGGATGTCACTCTCAGCCAAAGAGAGAAAAGCTAGATAAACTGCAAAATTCCAACCTTTTCTTGAACCCAGTTTTAGTGCTTTCTCTATGTCAGGCTTTATAGATTTCTATGAGATCTAACTTATTTTCCCATGAATTTCACTTCCCAATTTATTCTCGTCCTCGTGTGAGCGTGTTATGGAACTTTCAGAATTATTTTATGTGTGATATGCAATAGAAATTGTGGAGGAGCAGTTATATACATCAACTACCCCTATTATACATTATCAACATATCCCAGTTTAAGCATACATTTAAATATATAAATGGGAACTGATAATAGCTTACAGAAGTGGCAAAACAAAGTTTTCACAAACATTTCACTTTTCTAAATCCCTGGTTGTTGAAATTATTTGAAATATCCCTACAGATGTATCAATCAATTCTTTCCTAGCAGAGAATCTTTAAAATACAAACTTTCATGACATGCAATTTTATATCCATTGAAGAGTGTCAAGTGAGAGCAGCTCAAGCTCCTGTCTCCACTGGGGGTCTGGCAGCCTGTGAGCTACAGCCATTGGCCCCAAATGTTGTCCAGTGACCAGGGCTGAACAGATAATAGCCTTTGTATGATAATCAAACTGGAGATTAAGGGGAAAGGAACTGTGGAACTTTGCTTTTTGTTTTTTTTTTTTTGGTTCCTTACTTATATTTAATCATGGGGATTTAATAACTTAAATCCAGAGCAAGTCATTTCTTCAGCCCCTTGCATCAGTTTAGAGGAGGTTTATCAGCAATAGAAGACCTAATATGCCTCCTTTTACCTCAAGTGGTTTGAATGTTAAGGTTCATATCTGTTCTTTTCCATTGTGTTTTATTTGTGTCCCATGAAGATTTTTATTTGTGTCATTTTTGTATAAGTGTATTGCCAAATTTCAAAGAAGTTGCTGATTTTCTATTTCTTGTTTAAAACAGATTTCTACCTTCCTACGACTGTTGAGAGAGGATGATCTGTGGGATTTCAGTCTTGTGCAGTATATTCTGATTTGCTTTAAAGCCCAGTACTTCCTCATGATTGTGAAGTGTTTCATTTGAACATGTAAAATCAGTTGTAAATAATCATTTTGACTGGGATGTACAAGGTAGTACAGGATGTCTCTCTCAGGCAAACAATGAGACAAAAGCTATATAAGTTGCAAAATTAAAAAATTTCTCGGGCTCATTCTGTGGAGAGACAAAAAACAAAGTATTCTACCTTGGTCACAGCACCACTTGCTGAAGAGCAAAATGGGGGACAGGATAAGACAGTAGAGAGAGTTCACAGAAAATTGCAGGTATGAAGGGGGCCAATATTACCTCCAGCGATCTCTTTGAGATCAGCAGAATTAGGATTTTGGCCAATAAGCCCCCTCATGAAGTTCATTACTTATTATTATTTGGGAAAGATGAAACTTAAAAGGTTTTGAAATAAAGAGAGCTTGCTGCACAGCTTGCCATTAAAATCTACCATGAAATCAGGTGCATACCTTCCTCTGTGTAAGAAATAGAAATTGTTGTACACACTGGAAAAAAAATTTCAGAACTCCAAACTCTTGGTAGAGCCAGGTGCCTTTTCTGAGAAACAAGTGTGGACCACTTTGAAAAGAGTTGACCTCAGAAAATCACTTAATGTCTATCATGCTAATGGTTGCTGCATCAAAATGCCAGTTTTTCTCCATATGAAACAGAGATTCATTACCAAGGTTATTTTTGCATGTTAGTCTCAAAGCTATGGTCTCTGTAAAAAGTATAAGAGCTCTAATACACCAGGACACTGCTATTGTGCTTTGGGTGTTTTGCTTTTGTGAAATCAGAAATGAAATAGGATCATTATTTATACATATTATATAATAGGTAATATGTTTACCTAATATGCATAATAGGTCTGGAGAGTGAAGACTGGGCATGCAAGGGTGAGCAACACATACAAAATTTAGAAAGGTAAGAAGATAAAGGGAATTTTGTGATTTTTCGTTGTTGAAGATGGGAAGGGGGAGTGAGCGATTGTGATTATACACTTCCGTGGGTTCTTGCAGAAAGAAGGGTACCTAGTGAGCAATTGCGATCTAATGGTGTGTGTGGTTTACTGTAAAGACAACCTGAGGAAAAGAGTGTAATGCTTAATCCACAAATTAGAACCATCAACGCGTGGAAAATAGTATTGCTAGGGCAAAAATATCCCATTCAAACTCTTTTCTCCATTACCCATGTTATGGAATTCATTTGAAGTGTGGATCCAAACACAGCAAACGAATAAGTAAACCAAAAAGTTCAAGGGAAAAAAAATCTATCCCAGATTCTAATCTACCCGGAAAAATTTTAATCTTGGAACTGAAGGGTCTACTCTAACTTCTTCAGGTAATCTGTGTCTATTCTTTTCCAGGCTTTACTATTTTTGAAAACAACCTTGGTGATATAGGCCTCGGATGATGGGAGATCCAATCAGAGAAGCTTAAGCACCACTCGCCTCTGAGTCAGCCAATGAGAGGCCAGCAACGGTGAGCTACAGCCATTGGTCCGGAATTCAAGCTGGTTTTCCGGGCTGAAGAAGTCAGTGCCTTCCTGGATGTTTAGCCTTGGTAAAAACTGACGGTATTAGGTTTGATTATTTGCCTGCTCTTTGCTTCTTTGCTTGATTGGTTGTATGTTTCTAATGGTGGTGTTTACCTGGGGCTGATATACAAAATGCCAGAGGTCCCTTTACTTGAAAGACACGTACATAATGTCTCACACTTCTGGAGGCCGGAAGTCCAAATCAAGATGTCAGCTGGTTTGGTTCCTCAGACTGCTGAGAAGGAAGCCTCTGTTCCAGGACTCTGTCCTTGGCTTGTGAAGATGGCAGAGAAACCCCTCTATCTGTTCACAGTTTTCTCCCTATATGACGGTCTCTGTGTCCATACTTCCCCTTTTATATGGATACAGGTCATTTTGTATTAAGGATCATCCTAATGGAGGCAGTTTAACTTGATTTCCCAGGAGAGATCCTATCTCTGTATACAATCACATGTCAGGTATTTGGGTTTAGCACATCAACATAGGAATTTAGGGAGAGAGTATTCAACCCACAGAAGACATGAATTTTGAGTTATAGGTGAGCATATCTCTTGACTCTTCAATTATATTAAGAGAACACTGGTTCTCTTCACCTATAAATACTGGTTTGATGTTTACGATGTGGTATAGTTACAGTTTTTGAACTCTTCCAACACATGTAAGCATAGATTATTGATGGAAAATCTTACTTAAACAGATATTTTTGATGAATGAATGCATTCAAAACCCTGAGAAATCTGGAAAAAAATGTAATGTTTTCATAATTGTGTATCATTTAGCGATCACTGCATTGCAAATTACTTCAACACTTAGTGGATTAAAGCAGCAATTATTTATTATTTCTCATGTATCTATGGGTCAGCTGAATGCTTCTGCTGACCTGGGTGGTATTTCTCAGGATTTTCGTGTAGCCCTTCTCTCTTTATTCATCGTCCCTGGTAGAGTTCATATCACATCACTTCCAAATTAGCAATGCATAGATAGGACTTTTCTCTGTGTGCTAAAATTGATGTTTCATTTTAAGTAACGTTTTGTAGATACTTAGATTAAAAATAGAAAGAGAGGGCTTCCCTGGCAGTGCAGTGGTTGAGAGTCCACCTGCCGATGCAGGGGTGACGGGTTCGTGCCCCGGTCCGGGAAGATCCCACATGCTGTGGAGTGGCTGGGCCCGGAGCCATGGCCACTGAGCCTGCGTGTCCAGAGCCTGTGCTCCACAACGAGAGAGGCCAAAACAGTGAGAGGCCCGCACACCGCAAAAAAAAAAAAAAAAAAAAAAAAAAAATAGAGAACATTCGTGACTGCTTAAGGGAAAATAAGGTGAACCCTCTCATGTAATTTTCCTCAACTATTTGAACAGTGAATAGTTTTATTTATTTTAAAAATGTTCCTGACTTTCCACCTAGGTGAAGGGGGAAGAAACTCTTTCATTGTAGTCCCTATAAATGCACTGTGATTTGCTGAACAATGTTTGTTCAGTTTTGTTTGGTATTCCTTTTTTGCTTTTGAAAGAAATTGTAAATTTCCCTATTGATTAGGATGCTAAAACCTGAAAAGGATGTCACTCAGCTAAACAGTGAGACAAAATATGGACAACCTACAGAAATGAGAACTTTTCTTCAGGCCCTGAAAAAAGGGACTGCACCGTCCTGGAGAGACAAAACAGCATCTTTTTTAATGTTTTCAGAAACCCACAAACTCAGGATTAAGAATCGGGCAAGGCAGAAAACTAGAGAGAGCTTAACCACTCTGAGTTGTGTGGCTATGAAGGGGGCCATTGCCTGATCGAGGAGGACTGTAAAGGCCTTTTTTCCTTTGGTCCAGTGTATTGATAGAACTCGATTGGGCCAGTACCCCCCAAGAACTGTCCTTGTGGACATCAGACTAAGGATTTATGATAAATGAGCCACCGGAATGGGAATATTATTTATTTATATTCTTGAACATGGTATGAATCTTATGAAAATATTTCAGATAAAGAATTTGACTCTCAAGGAGACCAAGGAAAACTACCACCAAAGTATCCGCAGGTAAATCCCGCAGGTACCTCAGGATGATCTTACACACCTGGAACAAAATTTCGGATGACAAGAGAGCTCTAGGTAAAGCTCAAGGGCGACTGACACACAGGAAATCTAAGAAAGAGGAATAATAGGGTTTAATGTTGAAGAGGCTAAGGCCGAATAAGTACATGTGATTTTTGACTTCAGAAGGTAATTAAGGAGAAAGGGCACCTAGTGAGCAATCATGATCTAACAGTGTGGTTTACTGAAATGATAAACTAAGGGAAAGAGCTTTACTGCTTAAATAATAAAAGATAAACATCAACTCTGAGAAAATAGTATTAGCAGGACAAACATACCCCATTCAAACTTTTTCAACATGACTTGCATCAGGGAAATCATTTAAAAGCAGAATCAAGGACCCAAACACAGCACGGAAATAATTAAAGCAAAATGTTCAAGAAACAGTAACTATCCAAGGTGGAAGAAACTGAAGTTACACTTGTGACTGGTTCAGATTAATCTTATTTGTTTTTTTCCCTCAAGAGTACATTGTCCTGTTTTTGGAAAACGGAAACCTTCATGTCTTGCACCTCGGCATCATGGGGATGCTGGAAGTGTCCAATCAGAGCAGCCCAAGCACCACTCTGGGCCGTCTCAGCCAATGAAAAGCCTGCAGCTCCTGAGGTACAGCCATTGACTCAAAAGTGTGAGGAGGTGTCCTGGGCTGAAGTAATAGGAGTCTTTCCGGCACATGCAGCCTTTGAGATTGAGAGGGGAAAGGGATGTGATTCTTTGCCATTGGGCCAGATGTTACAATGTGACACGGTGTAATCCAGTAACAGCCTTCTTGGGAGATTTGGCCTTTAGAGATTATGGAGTATAGTGGAACGTTTCATTCCCTGTGGTTTGTTTGCTGGCTGGTGTTTAATCATGGTGATTTAATTATATGAATTCAGAGACTGTGCTGGACATGTCTTTTGTTCTTTGCATCAAATATGGCAAGATGTTGATTACTAATATTTCAAGTAAGATTTTTATATCTTCATTTGTAAATGGAGCTCTTCAGAAATTGGAATAGTAAGCTTTCTTCACTGCTTGTATCATTCCGTTATACTTTCTGGTAATAAAAATTAGCTTTTCCTCCTTCATGACTGAAACCATTTTATTGGCAGTAGAATTAGCTGTCCCTTAAATGTCCAAGAGGAAACCTGATCGGAAGCCTAGTCACTGTGGATGAAACCACACTGATGACCCCCATTTTTTCAATTCTTCTAAAGTCCCTTTTTGGTCCAACTTCTGTAATTTATTTCTACATAAATACATTTAAATATGCCTTTGATTGTATTATTGTAGACTCTTGAAAGTAATTTGATTTTCATTTTTAAATATTTCGCCTTTTATTGATTCCATTTTTTCTCCCTATGTTGGTTTCTTAAAGAATAGGGTAATAGGTAATAGTTGTGGCTCATGTGCTCTAGAGAGCTGGCTCAGTAGTTGTGGCACTCAGGCTTAGTTGTTCCATGGCACGTGGGATGTTCCTGGACCAGGGCTCGAACCTGTGTCCCCTGCACTGGCAGGCAGATTCTTAACCACTGCTCCATCAGGGAAGCCCTTCTATTGCTTTTTATCTCTTTTTTACTTATTTTCTCTCTGATATTTATTATTTCCTTCCTTCTGCCGACCTTGAGCTTGGTTTGTTTTTTTCTTATTCTTTTAGATGTTGGGGTAGGTCGTTTATTTGAGATTTTTCTTGTGTCTTGAAGTAAGTCGGTATGGCTATAAGCTTCCCTCTTAGAACTGCTTTTGCTGTGCCCCATAGGTTTTGGAAAGATGTATTTTTATTTTCATTTGTCTCCAGGTATTTTCTAACTTCCTCTTTGATTTCCTCACTGACCCATTGGTTTATTACTAGCATATCGTTTAGTCTCCATGTGTTTGTGGTTTTCCCATTTTTCTTTATGTAATCATTTTCTAGTTTCATACAGTGTGGTTAGAAAAAATGCTTGGTACAATTTCTGTCCTCTTAAATTTGTTGAGACTTGGGTTGTGGCACAGCATGTGATCTATCCTGGAGAAAGTTTCATGTGCACTTGAAAAGAATGTGTATTCTGCTGTTTTTGAATGGAATGTCCTGTAGATGTCTATTAAGTGCAACTAGTCTAATGTGTCATTTAAGGCCACTACTTCCTTACTGATTTTTTATCTGGATTATCTGTCTATTGCTGTAAGTGGGGTGTTAAAGTTCCCTAATATTACTGTATTCTTGTCAATTTCTTCCAAGAAATTTTACACAACAGATGAGACACAGCTGGATGGAGAATTGGTGAATTAGAAAACAGATGAAAGAAATTACACAGAATAGCTCATAGTAAGATAAATGAAGTAGAAGATTAAAGAGAGGCCAAGGGACCTAAGAAATGGACTAAGAAGGTATTAAGTGCATTTTGTAGGCATGCCAGAAGTGGTAACCTTGTTAAATTTTAGAATAATAATATTCACAGGGACACGGTTGATAATTATCCAGAATTTAGGAAAGCCTTGATTCCATAGATTCAGGGAGCATACTTGGACACTCATATTAAAGCTACAGAGTTAGCATATAGATCATAATAGCAGACAAAAAGACACATTGTATACAGAGCAATGCAAATACTGTGACAGTAAATCTCCTTTCATCAACAAATGGAAGCCGAAAGTGAGTGGTGAGAGTAAGTAACCATCCACGTAGTGTTGTACTCCTAGCCTAAGTATCATGATAAGACTTTGATAGACTTGAAGATGGACCACTCAGCACACCAAAACAAGGACAGACTTACTGCCAGTCCTTAGCCATAAGCCACTTTAGATGTTACCTCTGCTGCACATAGCTACCTTGTCCAATGTTCTGTACTTCTTGAGTTGGCCCACTTCCAAGGACTGATCAAGGAGGTGGCATAAAGATCTGGCTATGTTGGACCAATGTGAAATGACTTCAACAGGCCTTTAGAACTCAGCATGGGATCAGAAAGTAATTTTGGAGGGTCTGCGTTAGATGTGCACTTCTCCCTCTGCCCACACCTACCTCTCGCATCCCTTTCTTGGGCATTGAGCATGCATAAATATCCTGCACACTAAACACCATATCGATGTTTGTGTCCTTAGAACTTAATTCAGAATAAAAGAGATTGGAGACAACATGAAAAATCATGGTATCAATATTTACACCAACAGATACCATGTGAAAGGAACTTCTAAGGAATGTTTGCCACTTCTGGTATCCCTAGGAGATGTACTTTATACTTTCTTAGTCCATTTGTTAGGTGTCTTGATCTCCATTTAATCCTTTTATTCTCTTTATGAAGTATTCTGTATTATTTTTTAATCTACCTTCTAATTCACATATTCTCTCTCCAGGGGTGTCTTAGCTATTTAAAATTTCTTTACTCTTCTATTCCAGTGTTTATGATTTTCTGTACTAGAAAGCTTATTTGCATCTTTTTTTTTTTTTTTTTTTTTTTTTTTGCGGTACGCGGGCCCCTCACTGCCGCGGCCTCTCCCGTTGTGGAGCACAGGTTCCGGACGCACAGGCCCAGCAGCCATGGCCCACCGGCCCAGCCGCCCTGCGGCATGTGGGATCCTCCCGGACCGGGGCACGAACCTGCGTCCCCCGCATCAGCAGGTGGACTCTCAACCACTGTGCCACCAGGGAAGCCCTATTTGCATCTCTTTGATAATTAGCTATTGATTACTCATGTATTATGTATCTTATCATCTATTTAAATATGTTAATTAACATTTCTTGTACTTTGATGATAAATCTTTACAGGTTTCCATTTTGGTTTATTGTTTATGCTGATGTTGGCATTTTGGAAGGGGGGAAATCTGTGCTTGTTTTGGAGGACTTTAACTGTAGGAATATTTGTAGAAGCCTCAATTAAGGTTAAGCTCCCCTAGAAATAATTAGATTTGTATTTGCCATATATATGAGTTTACAAACAGAAATTAGTTGGGCCATGCTGATATTGTTAATTAGAACACCAAAGCTACATCAGGGCACTCTTTTGATTACAGATTCTCAAGGCAACATTTTATTCCCCAACCATAGTTAGGGACAAAATTAGAATTTTCCTTGGTTCTTTATTTCTTATGAGAAAAAAAGTCCAGTTTTTCACTATGGGTATAGTCAATTAAGCATTTATTTCATTTTTTAAAAAATATTTATTTATTTGGCTGCATCGGGTCTTAGCTGCGGCACACGGGACCTTTTAGTTGGAGCATGTGGAATCTTTAGTTGCAGTATGCGGGATCTTTAGTTGCAGCATGCAAACTCATAGTTGAGGCATGTGGGGTCTAGTTCCTTGACCAGGGATTGAACCCAGGCCCCCTGCGTTGGGAGTGTTGTGTCCTTGCCACCAGGGAAGTCCCAGTCAATTAAGCATTTAGAATTATGTGTATGTCTCAGCTGTCTATTAATTTGAGCCCATTTTCAAGCACACCTGAGTATTTAAAATAATGTTTAACATAATTTTGGGGGCTTCCCTGGTGGCGCAGTGGTTGAGAGTCCGCCTGCTGATGCAGGGGACACGGGTTCGTGCCCCGGTCTGGGAAGATCCCACATGCCGCGGAGCAGCTGGGCCCGTGAGCCATGGCCGCTGAGCCTGCGCGTCCGGAGCCTGTGCTCTGCAACGGGAGAGGCCACGGCAGTGAGAAGCCCGCGTACCGCAAAAAAAAAAAAAAAAAAAAAAAAAAAAAAAAATATATATATATATATATATATATATAATTTTGTATATTACAATTTATAATTGGAGGATTTTCAGTTTTTCTACCCAATACCCAAACAATTTCCAAACAAGAAGTGTAAACGTCCCTTAAAAATATAAACCATACTAAGATCACTCAGTGGTAATCAGCTGATATTTAAGCTACGCTGCAAAGTTCCAGGCAACTTTCACACACATGCCTGGTGCTGCAAGGGACCTCTTTTCTTGTGGGGATGTCCAGCAGGATAGGCTGACCTTTTACATGGTAGCCATGTGTCCTCAAAAAGCAAGACAGAAGGACATTCCCTCTTAAAGCTTAACCCCATAATTGGCATAATATAATTTCCACCATATTCTATTTATTGCTCAAAATAATCACAGCCTTCATCAGCTCAAGAGGAGGGGGAAATGAACAGAACCTCTCATTGGAAGGAGTATCCAGGAATGAGCAACATTCCTGGATCTAATATCCACTAAAACCAAGCTTCTTGAGATCCTTTTGGGTGCCATACACAGGGTATGGCCAAGAAACAAGTGTTTTGTTCATTATACTAAGGTGGTTGTCTATGGATTCGTTTACTCTTTACCTACCACTAGGAGAGGGACACCTATCATTTAGTGGAATCCTATACTCTACACCACAACTTTCACACTAAAGTGGAATGAAGTGTCTAAACATTATAGACACCCTCTCCCACTTGTAGGACCCTGCATGTAGACAAAGAAACACACAGGTAGGCAGCAAGGGGGATGTAAGTAGAGATTTCTTGGTGAAAGGAACTTGGACAGACAGGGTTTCAATATCTAATTTTTCTGACTTAGGGACACAGAGTTCTCCCATATTTCTAGTGGTTCCCTTCTTTCTTGGGTCCTCTAATGCCTGACACTTCAGTTGTAATCTATCCCTCTCAGCTGTGCCTTGAAAAGTACATATCCACAGAGTCATAAATGGGGCAGGTTTGAGGACAAAATTTAGGGAGAGGGAAAAGCATAAGAAGCCCTGGATATATGCCCTTGCATGATGTTGGAGTGTGGTTAAGGGAAACACTTGATTATACTTTTTCACTTGAATTAATTTCCAAATGGAGATTGAGGTAATTGAAGTTTATTCTTTTATATAAAGGTATTTCCTATCAAGCAGGTTGATCAAGAGAAGCATGGTTTCTGTTATCCTCTGATAGACTCACACACTCAAAGGCAAAACCATGCCTAATGGGTCAGACACTGAAGTGAGATTTAGGGAATCACCTAGGTCCTGGTGTCAGTTCTAATTCAGTAAATATGTGACTTTGGGTAATGCCCTTCACCTACCAGAATATGGTAAAGGAATCTGGGTTTTCAGAGGGATAGATTACACAAGCCAGTCCATTTACTTCAACAAGCACAATAACCTTGCATATTATTCCTACTTACAACAAATTTCACTCAGGTGCATGACAAAATACCTGCTCAAGTATCAGATCCACTGAGCTATATGGTTTCTGCTTATCTTCACTTCTCAAAGGCTGATGAATTTCACAATGCCTCTGTGTAGAATATTGCAGTTATTTCTGCAACGTGTTTCAGTTCTCGCTTATGTTTTACAATGAATTCTGTAATACAGATAATGTTGAAAAAAGTTTGAATGGGGTATGCTTGTCCTATTAATACTATTTTCTTAGGGTTGGAACTTATAGTTTGTTATTTAAGCAGTAAAGCCCTTGCTCTAATTCGTATTTTCAGTAGTCAACACCATTAGATCATGATTGCTCTTTAGGTGTCCATTTTCTTCAATTACACTCTGAAGTGAATAATTACATATGCTCATATCTCCTCCAAGGTCTTCAACCTTGAACTCCATTTTCCCTCTCTCCTTCCTAGATGCCATGTGTGTCACTTATCCTTGCACTTCTGTCTTCACAGCGTATATGGTACAGTTGTAACACTGGTTTACTAATGCCTGTATTTGATTATTGGATTTACTAAATGTAAAACACACCTAGCACAATAAAAATATCCTAGTAGGTTAGATTTCTTAACAGGAATTCTCACATATTATTAATGTGCAAGAAATGTTTAGAAAAACATTTGTATTTCATACGGGCAAACACTGGGATATTGAAGCAGCAACAATGAGCACAATAGGAATTAAATAATTTTGTGAAATACCATTTTATCCTATGGGTCCACAGTTCTCTTTTTGAAAATGCAATGGCTCTGAAATGAGCTTTCTGCTTCCAAAATTATATTCAGGTTCTGTACGACCAACTTGAGGTCCCACACAGAGATATTTACTTGCCATTGATTTGGTGGAAGATTTTCCTGGTCTCCTTGGGAATCATATTCTTTTAAAAAAATTCTTTCATAAGATTCCTCTAATATTCCACAAAATAATAAATAAGATTCCTGAAAATGGGACTCATTTATCCTAAATATTTACTCCAGCGACCAAGGAGAGCTCTGGAGATATAATAGCCCATCAGAATTCTTCAATCTTGGACTGAAAAACACAGACTTTCACTGCCCATTCTTTAAAAGACACTGCCTCCTTCATACCTGAACTACTCAGGGAAGCTCTCTCTAGTATCTTGCCACGGCACCCCAATTCTTTTTCCTTATCTCACAAGGCTCTGCCAATTTAAAAAAAGTATTTTGTTTAGTCTGTCCTGTAGAGACCTGTCCCTCTTCTGAGGGGCTCAGGAAAAGTTTGATTTTGTAGATTATCAGGAATTTATCTCAGTGTTTGGCTGAGAGTGATATACTTTACAGGTTCTTATATCCTACACAATAGGAAATAATTACAACTTTTTAAAAAGAAGTACAAATGGAATACAAAAATTGAAAAATATGTAGGTGTAAAGCAACATAATACTTTCTAAAAATTGAAAATGACAGAGTATCTTCTCCCTCACAGATAAGAAGAAATAAAATACTAAAATGAAATTACTGAACATTCACATAATTGTGAAAATGACTGTGGCAGGGCCACCTTGTTTCACTTAAGTGGTCACCAGTGTTCTCTTAATAAAATGGAAGAGGCAGGAGATATGTCTATATTTAGCTCAGAATACATATCTCCTATGGGTTGAATTTGTACCTCTAAAATTCATCTATCTATGCTGTAAATACTCGTACTCATATGTGATCATATTTGGAATCTTTACTGGGTAATCAAGTTAAAATATGTTCATTAGAGTAGGTCTTAATCCAAATGAGTTGCATCCATATAAAAAGGGAAAATCAGACATAGATACATACATATAGGGAGGAAAATGTGTGGAGGTGTAGGGAGATTTCAGCTATCCACAAGGCAAGGAGAGGGTCCTAGAATAGATGCCCCTTATGCATTCACACCTTGCATAAGATCCAACTCAGATGTAACCTTGATTTGGACTTAGAGCCTCCAGAAGTATGAGACAATAAATGTATGTTGTTTAAGTGACCCAATCACCAGCATTTTGTACAGAAGCTCTAGAAAACTTATATAATATTTAAATGACCTTGATTAGATTTTTTTTTTTTTTTTTTTTTTTTTTTTTGCGGTACGTGGGCCTCTCACTGTTGTGGCCTCTCCCGTTGCAGAGCACAGGCTCCGGACGCACAGGCTCAGCGGCCATGGCTCACGGGCCCAGCCGCTCTGCGGCATGTGGGATCTTCCCGGACCGGGGCACGAACCCGTATCCCCTGCCTTGGCAGGCGGACTCTCAACTGCTGCGCCACCAGGGAAGCCCGACCTTGATTAGATTTATAAAACAAAGAAACAAACAGCAGATAAATAATCACACTTGTTACCCTACTGTCACCAAACCTGAACATCCCAGGAAGACTGTTACTGGTTCATTCATGAACACCGCACTATAGAGTGAGTGGCCCAGTGACTGTGGCTACCAGTTTGGGTCCCTCATTGGCTGACCTGGTGTCGAGGTGGACTTGAACCTCTCTGACTGGATGCTCCCACCATCCCCATGATGTTGAGCTACAAGTCATGAAGGTTTTCCACTTCAAAAACAAGAGAATAAGGCCTAGAAAAGAATAGAATTAGATCATCTGAACGAGTTGGAGTAGACTTCTGATTCTAGGCAGCCTGGAATAAGTTGTTTCCTGAACTTTTTGTTGCACTTATTTCTATGCTGTATTGGAGTCCCCTTTTTAAGTGAATCCATAAACACAGTAATGGTGAAAAGGTTTCTGAATGGGCTATACTCTTCCTATCAATACTATCATCCCTGATTTGAGACTTATAACTGTTATTTAAGCAGTGAAGCCATTTCCCTCAGTTTGCCTTTACAATAAACCACAACGTTACAAGGTGATTGCTCACTAGGTTCCCGTATTCCCTCAATCAACTGAAGTGAATAATTACTAGTTGTTACTCCCCTTTCCAATCTTCAACATCAGACTTTCCCTTTCCCCTCTCCATCCTAGATTTCCTATGTATCAGTCATCTCTGAGGTCCCAGTTATCACTTCAAAACCAATTATGGTATATTTTGAATATTTTGGGGTTTTTTTTAACTAATGTGTCCATTTAATTTCTGAATTTATAAATGTGAAAGAAACAAAGCTCACTAAAAATATTAATGGATTCTTTTTCTTAAAACGACTTCCTACATAATACGATATGTATTATATTTAGGTCCTTAATCCATTTTGAGTTTATTTTTGTGATTGCTGTTGGAGAATTTTCTAATTTCATTTTATTACATCTAGCTATCCAGTTTTCCCAGCACCATTTATTGAAGAGACTGTCTTTTCTCCATTATATATTCTTGCCTTTTTTATTGTAGATTAATTGACCGTAAGTTCATGGGTTTATTTCTGGGCTCTCTCTTCTATTCCACTAATCTATGCGTCTGTTTTAGTGCCAGTACTATACTGATTGATTACTGTAGTTTTCTGGTATAGCCTGAAGTCAGGGAACCATATTCCTCCAGCTCTGGTCTTCTTTCTTAAGATTGTTTTGGCTATTCGGGACCTTTTGTGTTTCCACACACATTTAAAAACTTTTTGTATAGTTCTGTGAAAAATGCCCCGGTATTTTCATAGGGATTACATTGAATCTGTCGATTGCCTTGGATAGTACAGTCATTTTAACAATATTAATTCTTCCAACCAATAAACATGGAATATCTTTCCCTCTGTGATGTCTTCAATTCCTTTCATCAGTGTCTTATAGTTTTCCAAGTACAGGTCTTTTACTAACTTAAGTACATTTATTCTTAGGTATTTTATTGATTATTTTTCTCTCACACTGGCAGTTTCTCAGTACTCAGAGTAACCAGTTTTGTTAAAATAACAGCTCACATTTATTCATCAATTCCAGTATGTGTGGTATTTTGGGGACCTAATTAATGTTAAAAGAATTTAAAATTTACTAAATGTTAAATAATTTTAGTGTTTATGTGTAAGTATTCCCATTTCTGTTTGTGTTCTGTCTTTGCAGAAAGTGGTTTTGTCATTCTCTTCATTCTGATCACTGGAGGTTTTGATAAGAATTGGAGGTAATAGCTGGTGAATTATGTCCCATGATTTTGAGGAGCACTCTGCAGACCATGTCAGAGAGTTCCTGCTCAGGCCATGGAGGCTCAGCCATGGAAAGGTAAGATTCTGTGTGGGAGTAAAATGGCTGCCAAGTGGCCAAAGTCATTCTGATGGAGGCAACGACTTCAGTTAGGGAGGTCAGACTCGTTCAGGAAGCTCAAACTGAGTTTTATTCAATGTAGGTGGCTTAGGTGACAACTTCTCAGAGTTCTCATGCATAAATAGTAGGCATAAATCAGCTGAGGTGAACTTTGCCTACGTGGGGCATAGTTCAAAGATTTTCTGGTAGAGGTCACGGAAAGTTTAAAGGTCACCAGATTTCCACTGTGATTGGTTGACTGGAGGCCAAGCAGGGGGCCATCCAATCACACGTGACATGGGGTGCCTTAGTGACAGGCCTCCCTGCTTTGCATTTTATCCAATCAGATATGAACATTGCCCGTGACATCAGAGAAGGCAGGGAGTATAAACGGGGCCAGCGGCACTCAACTGCCGCACTGTCCTTCCCTCTGAGCTGTGGGGGAGACGGTTCTGACATGTCTGAGCCTTCGCCTGAGACGTCTGAAGAAAGCCTGGCCACCAAGGAAGCAGAGCCCTCCAAAGCCGAGCCAAAGAACCCGAAGCAGAAGACACCGAAGCGCCGCGGCTACCGCAGCCGCCGCCGCTCTGATGGCTTCGACAGCTTTGCCGCCTATTTCCCCAGGGTGCTGAAGCAGGCCCACGAGGGCCTGAGCCTCTCAGAGGAGGCCGTGGACGTCATGGATTCGTTCGTTAAGGATATGTTTGAGCGAATCGCCAACGAGGCGGCGCACCTGGTCTGCTCCAGCAAGCGCTCCACCCTCAGCTCTGGAGAGATCCAGACCTCCGTGCGCCTGCTGCTGCCTGGGGAGCTGGGCAAGCATGCCATGTCCAAAGCCAGCAAGGCCGTCATCAGATACACCACTGGCAAATGAGCTGCCTCCGGACCATCTGAGCATCTCAAACCAAAGGCTCTTTTCAGAGCCACTCATTTGGCGGGAAAAGACCTGTAGCTCTGAAGAGTCCGATCCACTCTGGGTTTTCGCCCTGTGCCATGAGGGAAATACCATAAACCTCATCCACTCTGCTTGAGTATATGTCTTTAGTGCCATTCGTTCCACAGAGAATCACGAACTAGTCTTAGCCAAAATGCACCTTGTCACTTTCCTAACTGGTCATTTCTACTTGTGGTTTCTCTGTTCACCCATTTTAGGGATTTTTATGGTCAAAATTCTTTCCATACAAGATTCACTGACCATTTTTATTGTCATTCTCCCAGCTGTATATAGCAGTATCATCCAGAGATTTTTATGTGGGATATAGTAACTGAAAGAGTGAAGTAGTGGACATGAAAATCTCACTTACACGTTCATACGCCTTTAACATATCTCAAATCTGAATTCAGTTAAGTACATAAAATAGGACCCAAACGCAGTGTAAAACTAAATAATCTAATTTTCTAGAATCAAGCACCATACCTCGTGAAATTAGTATTCTACATAATTCAGATTTCTCTGATTTTATTTTTTTATGCCTAAAACTTTTCGGTTTTTATCCAGAAATCTTGACTGAACTGTAATTCTGCATGGATGATGAGATCATCCAATGACAGCAGCTGTAGCCACAGTCTGAGGAGCAGCAGCTTATGAGGGACTGGGAGCCCCTGAGCCAGAGCAATTGGCCCAGAGTGTGGTGGGGCGTCCAGAGCTGAACAAATAACAGCCTTCCTGTGATACTCAGCCGGGAGAGTGAGCGGGAAGGAGGTGTGATAGTTTCCCTGTGGTTTTCCCTTCGAGTACTTGCTTTTAATCATGGTGATTTAAGTACACACAACCAGATCTGGTAGTGGGACATGTCTCTATCTCCTTGCATGAAAATAAGAGGGGGAAGTTCAGCAGTTAAGAGAACTAAGATGACTCCTTCCTCTACCTCAAGTAATTTGAATGTTAATGCTTCTAATAATATTTATTGAATTTAATATCCATTGTGCTTTCTTCTTGGTGCATTGCCTTTTCTTCTAATCTTTTTCTAAAAATATGTTGCTGAATTTCAAGGATTTGTTGATTTTCCTAGTCCATTTTTCAAAAAATTGATTTCTAATTTCCTACATCATTGGAGAGAGAGAATGCACTCTATGATTTCAATCCTTTGTAATTTACTATGGTTTTCATTAGAAATTAATATTTCAGTATATTAAAATCTATTCATTCTGCACTTTTAAAATAAGCAACAACGATATGCTGTACAGCACAGGGAAATATAGAAATTATTTAATAATAACTTTAAACAGTATAATATATAAATATTTTGAATCACTTGTTATAAACCTGAACTAATATAATATTGTAACTCACCTATACTTTAAGAAAAAATATAAAAATTAAAAAGAAATTTTAAGTACCCCTGGATTAGGATGTACAAACCTGTGAAGGATGTCACTCTCAGCCAAAGAGAGAAAAGCTAGATAAACTGCAAAATTCCAACCTTTTCTTGAACCCAGTTTTAGTGCTTTCTCTATGTCAGGCTTTATAGATTTCTATGAGATCTAACTTATTTTCCCATGAATTTCACTTCCCAATTTATTCTCGTCCTCGTGTGAGCGTGTTATGGAACTTTCAGAATTATTTTATGTGTGATATGCAATAGAAATTGTGGAGGAGCAGTTATATACATCAACTACCCCTATTATACATTATCAACATATCCCAGTTTAAGCATACATTTAAATATATAAATGGGAACTGATAATAGCTTACAGAAGTGGCAAAACAAAGTTTTCACAAACATTTCACTTTTCTAAATCCCTGGTTGTTGAAATTATTTGAAATATCCCTACAGATGTATCAATCAATTCTTTCCTAGCAGAGAATCTTTAAAATACAAACTTTCATGACATGCAATTTTATATCCATTGAAGAGTGTCAAGTGAGAGCAGCTCAAGCTCCTGTCTCCACTGGGGGTCTGGCAGCCTGTGAGCTACAGCCATTGGCCCCAAATGTTGTCCAGTGACCAGGGCTGAACAGATAATAGCCTTTGTATGATAATCAAACTGGAGATTAAGGGGAAAGGAACTGTGGAACTTTGCTTTTTGTTTTTTTTTTTTTGGTTCCTTACTTATATTTCATCATGGGGATTTAATGACTTAAATCCAGAGCAAGTCATTTCTTCAGCCCCTTGCATCAGTTTAGAGGAGGTTTATCAGCAATAGAAGACCTAATATGTCTCCTTTTACCTCAAGTGGTTTGAATGTTAAGGTTCATATCTGTTCTTTTCCATTGTGTTTTATTTGTGTCCCATGAAGATTTTTATTTGTGTCATTTTTGTATAAGTGTATTGCCAAATTTCAAAGAAGTTGCTGATTTTCTATTTCTTGTTTAAAACAGATTTCTACCTTCCTACGACTGTTGAGAGAGGATGATCTGTGGGATTTCAGTCTTGTGCAGTATATTCTGATTTGCTTTAAAGCCCAGTACTTCCTCATGATTGTGAAGTGTTTCATTTGAACATGTAAAATCAGTTGTAAATAATCATTTTGACTGGGATGTACAAGGTAGTACAGGATGTCTCTCTCAGGCAAACAATGAGACAAAAGCTATATAAGTTGCAAAATTAAAAAATTTCTCGGGCTCATTCTGTGGAGAGACAAAAAACAAAGTATTCTACCTTGGTCACAGCACCACTTGCTGAAGAGCAAAATGGGGGACAGGATAAGACAGTAGAGAGAGTTCACAGAAAATTGCAGGTATGAAGGGGGCCAATATTACCTCCAGCGATCTCTTTGAGATCAGCAGAATTAGGATTTTGGCCAATAAGCCCCCTCATGAAGTTCATTACTTATTATTATTTGGGAAAGATGAAACTTAAAAGGTTTTGAAATAAAGAGAGCTTGCTGCACAGCTTGCCATTAAAATCTACCATGAAATCAGGTGCATACCTTCCTCTGTGTAAGAAATAGAAATTGTTGTACACACTGGAAAAAAAATTTCAGAACTCCAAACTCTTGGTAGAGCCAGGTGCCTTTTCTGAGAAACAAGTGTGGACCACTTTGAAAAGAGTTGACCTCAGAAAATCACTTAATGTCTATCATGCTAATGGTTGCTGCATCAAAATGCCAGTTTTTCTCCATATGAAACAGAGATTCATTACCAAGGTTATTTTTGCATGTTAGTCTCAAAGCTATGGTCTCTGTAAAAAGTATAAGAGCTCTAATACACCAGGACACTGCTATTGTGCTTTGGGTGTTTTGCTTTTGTGAAATCAGAAATGAAATAGGATCATTATTTATACATATTATATAATAGGTAATATGTTTACCTAATATGCATAATAGGTCTGGAGAGTGAAGACTGGGCATGCAAGGGTGAGCAACACATACAAAATTTAGAAAGGTAAGAAGATAAAGGGAATTTTGTGATTTTTCGTTGTTGAAGATGGGAAGGGGGAGTGAGCGATTGTGATTATACACTTCCGTGGGTTCTTGCAGAAAGAAGGGTACCTAGTGAGCAATTGCGATCTAATGGTGTGTGTGGTTTACTGTAAAGACAACCTGAGGAAAAGAGTGTAATGCTTAATCCACAAATTAGAACCATCAACGCGTGGAAAATAGTATTGCTAGGGCAAAAATATCCCATTCAAACTCTTTTCTCCATTACCCATGTTATGGAATTCATTTGAAGTGTGGATCCAAACACAGCAAACGAATAAGTAAACCAAAAAGTTCAAGGGAAAAAAAATCTATCCCAGATTCTAATCTACCCGGAAAAATTTTAATCTTGGAACTGAAGGGTCTACTCTAACTTCTTCAGGTAATCTGTGTCTATTCTTTTCCAGGCTTTACTATTTTTGAAAACAACCTTGGTGATATAGGCCTCGGATGATGGGAGATCCAATCAGAGAAGCTTAAGCACCACTCGCCTCTGAGTCAGCCAATGAGAGGCCAGCAACGGTGAGCTACAGCCATTGGTCCGGAATTCAAGCTGGTTTTCCGGGCTGAAGAAGTCAGTGCCTTCCTGGATGTTTAGCCTTGGTAAAAACTGACGGTATTAGGTTTGATTATTTGCCTGCTCTTTGCTTCTTTGCTTGATTGGTTGTATGTTTCTAATGGTGGTGTTTACCTGGGGCTGATATACAAAATGCCAGAGGTCCCTTTACTTGAAAGACACGTACATAATGTCTCACACTTCTGGAGGCCGGAAGTCCAAATCAAGATGTCAGCTGGTTTGGTTCCTCAGACTGCTGAGAAGGAAGCCTCTGTTCCAGGACTCTGTCCTTGGCTTGTGAAGATGGCAGAGAAACCCCTCTATCTGTTCACAGTTTTCTCCCTATATGACGGTCTCTGTGTCCATACTTCCCCTTTTATATGGATACAGGTCATTTTGTATTAAGGATCATCCTAATGGAGGCAGTTTAACTTGATTTCCCAGGAGAGATCCTATCTCTGTATACAATCACATGTCAGGTATTTGGGTTTAGCACATCAACATAGGAATTTAGGGAGAGAGTATTCAACCCACAGAAGACATGAATTTTGAGTTATAGGTGAGCATATCTCTTGACTCTTCAATTATATTAAGAGAACACTGGTTCTCTTCACCTATAAATACTGGTTTGATGTTTACGATGTGGTATAGTTACAGTTTTTGAACTCTTCCAACACATGTAAGCATAGATTATTGATGGAAAATCTTACTTAAACAGATATTTTTGATGAATGAATGCATTCAAAACCCTGAGAAATCTGGAAAAAAATGTAATGTTTTCATAATTGTGTATCATTTAGCGATCACTGCATTGCAAATTACTTCAACACTTAGTGGATTAAAGCAGCAATTATTTATTATTTCTCATGTATCTATGGGTCAGCTGAATGCTTCTGCTGACCTGGGTGGTATTTCTCAGGATTTTCGTGTAGCCCTTCTCTCTTTATTCATCGTCCCTGGTAGAGTTCATATCACATCACTTCCAAATTAGCAATGCATAGATAGGACTTTTCTCTGTGTGCTAAAATTGATGTTTCATTTTAAGTAACGTTTTGTAGATACTTAGATTAAAAATAGAAAGAGAGGGCTTCCCTGGCAGTGCAGTGGTTGAGAGTCCACCTGCCGATGCAGGGGTGACGGGTTCGTGCCCCGGTCCGGGAAGATCCCACATGCTGTGGAGTGGCTGGGCCCGGAGCCATGGCCACTGAGCCTGCGTGTCCAGAGCCTGTGCTCCACAACGAGAGAGGCCAAAACAGTGAGAGGCCCGCACACCGCAAAAAAAAAAAAAAAAAAAAAAAAAAATAGAGAACATTCGTGACTGCTTAAGGGAAAATAAGGTGAACCCTCTCATGTAATTTTCCTCAACTATTTGAACAGTGAATAGTTTTATTTATTTTAAAAATGTTCCTGACTTTCCACCTAGGTGAAGGGGGAAGAAACTCTTTCATTGTAGTCCCTATAAATGCACTGTGATTTGCTGAACAATGTTTGTTCAGTTTTGTTTGGTATTCCTTTTTTGCTTTTGAAAGAAATTGTAAATTTCCCTATTGATTAGGATGCTAAAACCTGAAAAGGATGTCACTCAGCTAAACAGTGAGACAAAATATGGACAACCTACAGAAATGAGAACTTTTCTTCAGGCCCTGAAAAAAGGGACTGCACCGTCCTGGAGAGACAAAACAGCATCTTTTTTAATGTTTTCAGAAACCCACAAACTCAGGATTAAGAATCGGGCAAGGCAGAAAACTAGAGAGAGCTTAACCACTCTGAGTTGTGTGGCTATGAAGGGGGCCATTGCCTGATCGAGGAGGACTGTAAAGGCCTTTTTTCCTTTGGTCCAGTGTATTGATAGAACTCGATTGGGCCAGTACCCCCCAAGAACTGTCCTTGTGGACATCAGACTAAGGATTTATGATAAATGAGCCACCGGAATGGGAATATTATTTATTTATATTCTTGAACATGGTATGAATCTTATGAAAATATTTCAGATAAAGAATTTGACTCTCAAGGAGACCAAGGAAAACTACCACCAAAGTATCCGCAGGTAAATCCCGCAGGTACCTCAGGATGATCTTACACACCTGGAACAAAATTTCGGATGACAAGAGAGCTCTAGGTAAAGCTCAAGGGCGACTGACACACAGGAAATCTAAGAAAGAGGAATAATAGGGTTTAATGTTGAAGAGGCTAAGGCCGAATAAGTACATGTGATTTTTGACTTCAGAAGGTAATTAAGGAGAAAGGGCACCTAGTGAGCAATCATGATCTAACAGTGTGGTTTACTGAAATGATAAACTAAGGGAAAGAGCTTTACTGCTTAAATAATAAAAGATAAACATCAACTCTGAGAAAATAGTATTAGCAGGACAAACATACCCCATTCAAACTTTTTCAACATGACTTGCATCAGGGAAATCATTTAAAAGCAGAATCAAGGACCCAAACACAGCACGGAAATAATTAAAGCAAAATGTTCAAGAAACAGTAACTATCCAAGGTGGAAGAAACTGAAGTTACACTTGTGACTGGTTCAGATTAATCTTATTTGTTTTTTTCCCTCAAGAGTACATTGTCCTGTTTTTGGAAAACGGAAACCTTCATGTCTTGCACCTCGGCATCATGGGGATGCTGGAAGTGTCCAATCAGAGCAGCCCAAGCACCACTCTGGGCCGTCTCAGCCAATGAAAAGCCTGCAGCTCCTGAGGTACAGCCATTGACTCAAAAGTGTGAGGAGGTGTCCTGGGCTGAAGTAATAGGAGTCTTTCCGGCACATGCAGCCTTTGAGATTGAGAGGGGAAAGGGATGTGATTCTTTGCCATTGGGCCAGATGTTACAATGTGACACGGTGTAATCCAGTAACAGCCTTCTTGGGAGATTTGGCCTTTAGAGATTATGGAGTATAGTGGAACGTTTCATTCCCTGTGGTTTGTTTGCTGGCTGGTGTTTAATCATGGTGATTTAATTATATGAATTCAGAGACTGTGCTGGACATGTCTTTTGTTCTTTGCATCAAATATGGCAAGATGTTGATTACTAATATTTCAAGTAAGATTTTTATATCTTCATTTGTAAATGGAGCTCTTCAGAAATTGGAATAGTAAGCTTTCTTCACTGCTTGTATCATTCCGTTATATTTTCTGGTAATAAAAATTAGCTTTTCCTCCTTCATGACTGAAACCATTTTATTGGCAGTAGAATTAGCTGTCCCTTAAATGTCCAAGAGGAAACCTGATCGGAAGCCTAGTCACTGTGGATGAAACCACACTGATGACCCCCATTTTTTCAATTCTTCTAAAGTCCCTTTTTGGTCCAACTTCTGTAATTTATTTCTACATAAATACATTTAAATATGCCTTTGATTGTATTATTGTAGACTCTTGAAAGTAATTTGATTTTCATTTTTAAATATTTCGCCTTTTATTGATTCCATTTTTTCTCCCTATGTTGGTTTCTTAAAGAATAGGGTAATAGGTAATAGTTGTGGCTCATGTGCTCTAGAGAGCTGGCTCAGTAGTTGTGGCACTCAGGCTTAGTTGTTCCATGGCACGTGGGATGTTCCTGGACCAGGGCTCGAACCTGTGTCCCCTGCACTGGCAGGCAGATTCTTAACCACTGCTCCATCAGGGAAGCCCTTCTATTGCTTTTTATCTCTTTTTTACTTATTTTCTCTCTGATATTTATTATTTCCTTCCTTCTGCCGACCTTGAGCTTGGTTTGTTTTTTTCTTATTCTTTTAGATGTTGGGGTAGGTCGTTTATTTGAGATTTTTCTTGTGTCTTGAAGTAAGTCGGTATGGCTATAAGCTTCCCTCTTAGAACTGCTTTTGCTGTGCCCCATAGGTTTTGGAAAGATGTATTTTTATTTTCATTTGTCTCCAGGTATTTTCTAACTTCCTCTTTGATTTCCTCACTGACCCATTGGTTTATTACTAGCATATCGTTTAGTCTCCATGTGTTTGTGGTTTTCCCATTTTTCTTTATGTAATCATTTTCTAGTTTCATACAGTGTGGTTAGAAAAAATGCTTGGTACAATTTCTGTCCTCTTAAATTTGTTGAGACTTGGGTTGTGGCACAGCATGTGATCTATCCTGGAGAAAGTTTCATGTGCACTTGAAAAGAATGTGTATTCTGCTGTTTTTGAATGGAATGTCCTGTAGATGTCTATTAAGTGCAACTAGTCTAATGTGTCATTTAAGGCCACTACTTCCTTACTGATTTTTTATCTGGATTATCTGTCTATTGCTGTAAGTGGGGCGTTAAAGTTCCCTAATATTATTGTATTCTTGTCAATTTCTTCCAAGAAATTTTACACAACAGATGAGACACAGCTGGATGGAGAATTGGTGAATTAGAAAACAGATGAAAGAAATTACACAGAATAGCTCATAGTAAGATAAATGAAGTAGAAGATTAAAGAGAGGCCAAGGGACCTAAGAAATGGACTAAGAAGGTATTAAGGCATGCCAGAAGTGGTAACCTTGTTAAAAATTTAACCTTGTTAAATTTTAGAATAATAATATTCACAGGGACACGGTTGATAATTATCCAGAATTTAGGAAAGCCTTGATTCCATAGATTCAGGGAGCATACTTGGACACATCATATTAAAGCTACAGAGTTAGCATATAGATCATAATAGCAGACAAAAAGACACATTGTATACAGAGCAATGCAAATACTGTGACAGTAAATCTCCTTTCATCAACAAATGGAAGCCGAAAGTGAGTGGTGAGAGTAAGTAACCATCCACGTAGTGTTGTACTCCTAGCCTAAGTATCATGATAAGACTTTGATAGACTTGAAGATGGACCACTCAGCACACCAAAACAAGGACAGACTTACTGCCAGTCCTTAGCCATAAGCCACTTTAGATGTTACCTCTGCTGCACATAGCTACCTTGTCCAATGTTCTGTACTTCTTGAGTTGGCCCACTTCCAAGGACTGATCAAGGAGGTGGCATAAAGATCTGGCTATGTTGGACCAATGTGAAATGACTTCAACAGGCCTTTAGAACTCAGCATGGGATCAGAAAGTAATTTTGGAGGGTCTGCGTTAGATGTGCACTTCTCCCTCTGCCCACACCTACCTCTCGCATCCCTTTCTTGGGCATTGAGCATGCATAAATATCCTGCACACTAAACACCATATCGATGTTTGTGTCCTTAGAACTTAATTCAGAATAAAAGAGATTGGAGACAACATGAAAAATCATGGTATCAATATTTACACCAACAGATACCATGTGAAAGGAACTTCTAAGGAATGTTTGCCACTTCTGGTATCCCTAGGAGATGTACTTTATACTTTCTTAGTCCATTTGTTAGGTGTCTTGATCTCCATTTAATCCTTTTATTCTCTTTATGAAGTATTCTGTATTATTTTTTAATCTACCTTCTAATTCACATATTCTCTCTCCAGGGGTGTCTTAGCTATTTAAAATTTCTTTACTCTTCTATTCCAGTGTTTATGATTTTCTGTACTAGAAAGCTTATTTGCATCTTTTTTTTTTTTTTTTTTTTTTTTTTTGCGGTACGCGGGCCCCTCACTGCTGCGGCCTCTCCCGTTGTGGAGCACAGGTTCCGGACGCACAGGCCCAGCAGCCATGGCCCACCAGCCCAGCCGCCCTGCGGCATGTGGGATCCTCCCGGACCGGGGCACGAACCTGCGTCCCCCGCATCAGCAGGTGGACTCTCAACCACTGTGCCACCAGGGAAGCCCTATTTGCATCTCTTTGATAATTAGCTATTGATTACTCATGTATTATGTATCTTATCATCTATTTAAATATGTTAATTAACATTTCTTGTACTTTGATGATAAATCTTTACAGGTTTCCATTTTGGTTTATTGTTTATGCTGATGTTGGCATTTTGGAAGGGGGGAAATCTGTGCTTGTTTTGGAGGACTTTAACTGTAGGAATATTTGTAGAAGCCTCAATTAAGGTTAAGCTCCCCTAGAAATAATTAGATTTGTATTTGCCATATATATGAGTTTACAAACAGAAATTAGTTGGGCCATGCTGATATTGTTAATTAGAACACCAAAGCTACATCAGGGCACTCTTTTGATTACAGATTCTCAAGGCAACATTTTATTCCCCAACCATAGTTAGGGACAAAATTAGAATTTTCCTTGGTTCTTTATTTCTTATGAGAAAAAAAGTCCAGTTTTTCACTATGGGTATAGTCAATTAAGCATTTATTTCATTTTTTAAAAAATATTTATTTACTTATTTATTTGGCTGCATCGGGTCTTAGCTGCGGCACACGGGACCTTTTAGTTGGAGCATGTGGAATCTTTAGTTGCAGTATGCGGGATCTTTAGTTGCAGCATGCAAACTCATAGTTGAGGCATGTGGGGTCTAGTTCCTTGACCAGGGATTGAACCCAGGCCCCCTGCGTTGGGAGTGTTGTGTCCTTGCCACCAGGGAAGTCCCAGTCAATTAAGCATTTAGAATTATGTGTATGTCTCAGCTGTCTATTAATTTGAGCCCATTTTCAAGCACACCTGAGTATTTAAAATAATGTTTAACATAATTTTGGGGGCTTCCCTGGTGGCGCAGTGGTTGAGAGTCCGCCTGCTGATGCAGGGGACACGGGTTCGTGCCCCGGTCTGGGAAGATCCCACATGCCGCGGAGCAGCTGGGCCCGTGAGCCATGGCCGCTGAGCCTGCGCGTCCGGAGCCTGTGCTCTGCAACGGGAGAGGCCACGGCAGTGAGAAGCCCGCGTACCGCAAAAAAAAAAAAAAAAAAAAAAAAAAAAAAATATATATATATATATATATATATATATAATTTTGTATATTACAATTTATAATTGGAGGATTTTCAGTTTTTCTACCCAATACCCAAACAATTTCCAAACAAGAAGTGTAAACGTCCCTTAAAAATATAAACCATACTAAGATCACTCAGTGGTAATCAGCTGATATTTAAGCTACGCTGCAAAGTTCCAGGCAACTTTCACACACATGCCTGGTGCTGCAAGGGACCTCTTTTCTTGTGGGGATGTCCAGCAGGATAGGCTGACCTTTTACATGGTAGCCATGTGTCCTCAAAAAGCAAGACAGAAGGACATTCCCTCTTAAAGCTTAACCCCATAATTGGCATAATATAATTTCCACCATATTCTATTTATTGCTCAAAATAATCACAGCCTTCATCAGCTCAAGAGGAGGGGGAAATGAACAGAACCTCTCATTGGAAGGAGTATCCAGGAATGAGCAACATTCCTGGATCTAATATCCACTAAAACCAAGCTTCTTGAGATCCTTTTGGGTGCCATACACAGGGTATGGCCAAGAAACAAGTGTTTTGTTCATTATACTAAGGTGGTTGTCTATGGATTCGTTTACTCTTTACCTACCACTAGGAGAGGGACACCTATCATTTAGTGGAATCCTATACTCTACACCACAACTTTCACACTAAAGTGGAATGAAGTGTCTAAACATTATAGACACCCTCTCCCACTTGTAGGACCCTGCATGTAGACAAAGAAACACACAGGTAGGCAGCAAGGGGGATGTAAGTAGAGATTTCTTGGTGAAAGGAACTTGGACAGACAGGGTTTCAATATCTAATTTTTCTGACTTAGGGACACAGAGTTCTCCCATATTTCTCGTGGTTCCCTTCTTTCTTGGGTCCTCTAATGCCTGACACTTCAGTTGTAATCTATCCCTCTCAGCTGTGCCTTGAAAAGTACATATCCACAGAGTCATAAATGGGGCAGGTTTGAGGACAAAATTTAGGGAGAGGGAAAAGCATAAGAAGCCCTGGATATATGCCCTTGCATGATGTTGGAGTGTGGTTAAGGGAAACACTTGATTATACTTTTTCACTTGAATTAATTTCCAAATGGAGATTGAGGTAATTGAAGTTTATTCTTTTATATAAAGGTATTTCCTATCAAGCAGGTTGATCAAGAGAAGCATGGTTTCTGTTATCCTCTGATAGACTCACACACTCAAAGGCAAAACCATGCCTAATGGGTCAGACACTGAAGTGAGATTTAGGGAATCACCTAGGTCCTGGTGTCAGTTCTAATTCAGTAAATATGTGACTTTGGGTAACGCCCTTCACCTACCAGAATATGGTAAAGGAATCTGGGTTTTCAGAGGGATAGATTACACAAGCCAGTCCATTTACTTCAACAAGCACAATAACCTTGCATATTATTCCTACTTACAACAAATTTCACTCAGGTGCATGACAAAATACCTGCTCAAGTATCAGATCCACTGAGCTATATGGTTTCTGCTTATCTTCACTTCTCAAAGGCTGATGAATTTCACAATGCCTCTGTGTAGAATATTGCAGTTATTTCTGCAACGTGTTTCAGTTCTCGCTTATGTTTTACAATGAATTCTGTAATACAGATAATGTTGAAAAAAGTTTGAATGGGGTATGCTTGTCCTATTAATACTATTTTCTTAGGGTTGGAACTTATAGTTTGTTATTTAAGCAGTAAAGCCCTTGCTCTAATTCGTATTTTCAGTAGTCAACACCATTAGATCATGATTGCTCTTTAGGTGTCCATTTTCTTCAATTACACTCTGAAGTGAATAATTACATATGCTCATATCTCCTCCAAGGTCTTCAACCTTGAACTCCATTTTCCCTCTCTCCTTCCTAGATGCCATGTGTGTCACTTATCCTTGCGCTTCTGTCTTCACAGCGTATATGGTACAGTTGTAACACTGGTTTACTAATGCCTGTATTTGATTATTGGATTTACTAAATGTAAAACACACCTAGCACAATAAAAATATCCTAGTAGGTTAGATTTCTTAACAGGAATTCTCACATATTATTAATGTGCAAGAAATGTTTAGAAAAACATTTGTATTTCATACGGGCAAACACTGGGATATTGAAGCAGCAACAATGAGCACAATAGGAATTAAATAATTTTGTGAAATACCATTTTATCCTATGGGTCCACAGTTCTCTTTTTGAAAATGCAATGGCTCTGAAATGAGCTTTCTGCTTCCAAAATTATATTCAGGTTCTGTACGACCAACTTGAGGTCCCACACAGAGATATTTACTTGCCATTGATTTGGTGGAAGATTTTCCTGGTCTCCTTGGGAATCATATTCTTTTAAAAAAATTCTTTCATAAGATTCCTCTAATATTCCACAAAATAATAAATAAGATTCCTGAAAATGGGACTCATTTATCCTAAATATTTACTCCAGCGACCAAGGAGAGCTCTGGAGATATAATAGCCCGTCAGAATTCTTCAATCTTGGACTGAAAAACACAGACTTTCACTGCCCATTCTTTAAAAGACACTGCCTCCTTCATACCTGAACTACTCAGGGAAGCTCTCTCTAGTATCTTGCCACGGCACCCCAATTCTTTTTCCTTATCTCACAAGGCTCTGCCAATTTAAAAAAAGTATTTTGTTTAGTCTGTCCTGTAGAGACCTGTCCCTCTTCTGAGGGGCTCAGGAAAAGTTTGATTTTGTAGATTATCAGGAATTTATCTCAGTGTTTGGCTGAGAGTGATATACTTTACAGGTTCTTATATCCTACACAATAGGAAATAATTACAACTTTTTAAAAAGAAGTACAAATGGAATACAAAAATTGAAAAATATGTAGGTGTAAAGCAACATAATACTTTCTAAAAATTGAAAATGACAGAGTATCTTCTCCCTCACAGATAAGAAGAAATAAAATACTAAAATGAAATTACTGAACATTCACATAATTGTGAAAATGACTGTGGCAGGGCCACCTTGTTTCACTTAAGTGGTCACCAGTGTTCTCTTAATAAAATGGAAGAGGCAGGAGATATGTCTATATTTAGCTCAGAATACATATCTCCTATGGGTTGAATTTGTACCTCTAAAATTCATCTATCTATGCTGTAAATACTCGTACTCATATGTGATCATATTTGGAATCTTTACTGGGTAATCAAGTTAAAATATGTTCATTAGAGTAGGTCTTAATCCAAATGAGTTGCATCCATATAAAAAGGGAAAATCAGACATAGATACATACATATAGGGAGGAAAATGTGTGGAGGTGTAGGGAGATTTCAGCTATCCACAAGGCAAGGAGAGGGTCCTAGAATAGATGCCCCTTATGCATTCACACCTTGCATAAGATCCAACTCAGATGTAACCTTGATTTGGACTTAGAGCCTCCAGAAGTATGAGACAATAAATGTATGTTGTTTAAGTGACCCAATCACCAGCATTTTGTACAGAAGCTCTAGAAAACTTATATAATATTTAAATGACCTTGATTAGATTTTTTTTTTTTTTTTTTGCGGTACGTGGGCCTCTCACTGTTGTGGCCTCTCCCGTTGCAGAGCACAGGCTCCGGACGCACAGGCTCAGCGGCCATGGCTCACGGGCCCAGCCGCTCTGCGGCATGTGGGATCTTCCCGGACCGGGGCACGAACCCGTATCCCCTGCCTTGGCAGGCGGACTCTCAACTGCTGCGCCACCAGGGAAGCCCGACCTTGATTAGATTTATAAAACAAAGAAACAAACAGCAGATAAATAATCACACTTGTTACCCTACTGTCACCAAACCTGAACATCCCAGGAAGACTGTTACTGGTTCATTCATGAACACCGCACTATAGAGTGAGTGGCCCAGTGACTGTGGCTACCAGTTTGGGTCCCTCATTGGCTGACTTGGTGTCGAGGTGGACTTGAACCTCTCTGACTGGATGCTCCCACCATCCCCATGATGTTGAGCTACAAGTCATGAAGGTTTTCCACTTCAAAAACAAGAGAATAAGGCCTAGAAAAGAATAGAATTAGATCATCTGAACGAGTTGGAGTAGACTTCTGATTCTAGGCAGCCTGGAATAAGTTGTTTCCTGAACTTTTTGTTGCACTTATTTCTATGCTGTATTGGAGTCCCCTTTTTAAGTGAATCCATAAACACAGTAATGGTGAAAAGGTTTCTGAATGGGCTATACTCTTCCTATCAATACTATCATCCCTGATTTGAGACTTATAACTGTTATTTAAGCAGTGAAGCCATTTCCCTCAGTTTGCCTTTACAATAAACCACAACATTACAAGGTGATTGCTCACTAGGTTCCCGTATTCCCTCAATCAACTGAAGTGAATAATTACTAGTTGTTACTCCCCTTTCCAATCTTCAACATCAGACTTTCCCTTTCCCCTCTCCATCCTAGATTTCCTATGTATCAGTCATCTCTGAGGTCCCAGTTATCACTTCAAAACCAATTATGGTATATTTTGAATATTTTGGGTTTTTTTTTAACTAATGTGTCCATTTAATTTCTGAATTTATAAATGTGAAAGAAACAAAGCTCACTAAAAATATTAATGGATTCTTTTTCTTAAAACGACTTCCTACATAATACGATATGTATTATATTTAGGTCCTTAATCCATTTTGAGTTTATTTTTGTGATTGCTGTTGGAGAATTTTCTAATTTCATTTTATTACATCTAGCTATCCAGTTTTCCCAGCACCATTTATTGAAGAGACTGTCTTTTCTCCATTATATATTCTTGCCTTTTTTATTGTAGATTAATTGACCGTAAGTTCATGGGTTTATTTCTGGGCTCTCTCTTCTATTCCACTAATCTATGCGTCTGTTTTAGTGCCAGTACTATACTGATTGATTACTGTAGTTTTCTGGTATAGTCTGAAGTCAGGGAACCATATTCCTCCAGCTCTGGTCTTCTTTCTTAAGATTGTTTTGGCTATTCGGGACCTTTTGTGTTTCCACACACATTTAAAAACTTTTTGTATAGTTCTGTGAAAAATGCCCCGGTGTTTTCATAGGGATTACATTGAATCTGTCGATTGCCTTGGATAGTACAGTCATTTTAACAATATTAATTCTTCCAACCAATAAACATGGAATATCTTTCCCTCTGTGATGTCTTCAATTCCTTTCATCAGTGTCTTATAGTTTTCCAAGTACAGGTCTTTTACTAACTTAAGTACATTTATTCTTAGGTATTTTATTGATTATTTTTCTCTCACACTGGCAGTTTCTCAGTACTCAGAGTAACCAGTTTTGTTAAAATAACAGCTCACATTTATTCATCAATTCCAGTATGTGTGGTATTTTGGGGACCTAATTAATGTTAAAAGAATTTAAAATTTACTAAATGTTAAATAATTTTAGTGTTTATGTGTAAGTATTCCCATTTCTGTTTGTGTTCTGTCTTTGCAGAAAGTGGTTTTGTCATTCTCTTCATTCTGATCACTGGAGGTTTTGATAAGAATTGGAGGTAATAGCTGGTGAATTATGTCCCATGATTTTGAGGAGCACTCTGCAGACCATGTCAGAGAGTTCCTGCTCAGGCCATGGAGGCTCAGCCATGGAAAGGTAAGATTCTGTGTGGGAGTAAAATGGCTGCCAAGTGGCCAAAGTCATTCTGATGGAGGCAACGACTTCAGTTAGGGAGGTCAGACTCGTTCAGGAAGCTCAAACTGAGTTTTATTCAATGTAGGTGGCTTAGGTGACAACTTCTCAGAGTTCTCATGCATAAATAGTAGGCATAAATCAGCTGAGGTGAACTTTGCCTACGTGGGGCATAGTTCAAAGATTTTCTGGTAGAGGTCACGGAAAGTTTAAAGGTCACCAGATTTCCACTGTGATTGGTTGACTGGAGGCCAAGCAGGGGGCCATCCAATCACACGTGACATGGGGTGCCTTAGTGACAGGCCTCCCTGCTTTGCATTTTATCCAATCAGATATGAACATTGCCCGTGACATCAGAGAAGGCAGGGAGTATAAACGGGGCCAGCGGCACTCAACTGCCGCACTGTCCTTCCCTCTGAGCTGTGGGGGAGACGGTTCTGACATGTCTGAGCCTTCGCCTGAGACGTCTGAAGAAAGCCTGGCCACCAAGGAAGCAGAGCCCTCCAAAGCCGAGCCAAAGAACCCGAAGCAGAAGACACCGAAGCGCCGCGGCTACCGCAGCCGCCGCCGCTCTGATGGCTTCGACAGCTTTGCCGCCTATTTCCCCAGGGTGCTGAAGCAGGCCCACGAGGGCCTGAGCCTCTCAGAGGAGGCCGTGGACGTCATGGATTCGTTCGTTAAGGATATGTTTGAGCGAATCGCCAACGAGGCGGCGCACCTGGTCTGCTCCAGCAAGCGCTCCACCCTCAGCTCTGGAGAGATCCAGACCTCCGTGCGCCTGCTGCTGCCTGGGGAGCTGGGCAAGCATGCCATGTCCAAAGCCAGCAAGGCCGTCATCAGATACACCACTGGCAAATGAGCTGCCTCCGGACCATCTGAGCATCTCAAACCAAAGGCTCTTTTCAGAGCCACTCATTTGGCGGGAAAAGACCTGTAGCTCTGAAGAGTCCGATCCACTCTGGGTTTTCGCCCTGTGCCATGAGGGAAATACCATAAACCTCATCCACTCTGCTTGAGTATATGTCTTTAGTGCCATTCGTTCCACAGAGAATCACGAACTAGTCTTAGCCAAAATGCACCTTGTCACTTTCCTAACTGGTCATTTCTACTTGTGGTTTCTCTGTTCACCCATTTTAGGGATTTTTATGGTCAAAATTCTTTCCATACAAGATTCACTGACCATTTTTATTGTCATTCTCCCAGCTGTATATAGCAGTATCATCCAGAGATTTTTATGTGGGATATAGTAACTGAAAGAGTGAAGTAGTGGACATGAAAATCTCACTTACACGTTCATACGCCTTTAACATATCTCAAATCTGAATTCAGTTAAGTACATAAAATAGGACCCAAACGCAGTGTAAAACTAAATAATCTAATTTTCTAGAATCAAGCACCATACCTCGTGAAATTAGTATTCTACATAATTCAGATTTCTCTGATTTTATTTTTTTATGCCTAAAACTTTTCGGTTTTTATCCAGAAATCTTGACTGAACTGTAATTCTGCATGGATGATGAGATCATCCAATGACAGCAGCTGTAGCCACAGTCTGAGGAGCAGCAGCTTATGAGGGACTGGGAGCCCGTGAGCCAGAGCAATTGGCCCAGAGTGTGGTGGGGCGTCCAGAGCTGAACAAATAACAGCCTTCCTGTGATACTCAGCCGGGAGAGTGAGCGGGAAGGAGGTGTGATAGTTTCCCTGTGGTTTTCCCTTCGAGTACTTGCTTTTAATCATGGTGATTTAAGTACACACAACCAGATCTGGTAGTGGGACATGTCTCTATCTCCTTGCATGAAAATAAGAGGGGGAAGTTCAGCAGTTAAGAGAACTAAGATGACTCCTTCCTCTACCTCAAGTAATTTGAATGTTAATGCTTCTAATAATATTTATTGAATTTAATATCCATTGTGCTTTCTTCTTGGTGCATTGCCTTTTCTTCTAATCTTTTTCTAAAAATATGTTGCTGAATTTCAAGGATTTGTTGATTTTCCTAGTCCATTTTTCAAAAAATTGATTTCTAATTTCCTACATCATTGGAGAGAGAGAATGCACTCTATGATTTCAATCCTTTGTAATTTACTATGGTTTTCATTAGAAATTAATATTTCAGTATATTAAAATCTATTCATTCTGCACTTTTAAAATAAGCAACAACGATATGCTGTACAGCACAGGGAAATATAGAAATTATTTAATAATAACTTTAAACAATATAATATATAAATATTTTGAATCACTTGTTATAAACCTGAACTAATATAATATTGTAACTCACCTATACTTTAAGAAAAAATATAAAAATTAAAAAGAAATTTTAAGTACCCCTGGATTAGGATGTACAAACCTGTGAAGGATGTCACTCTCAGCCAAAGAGAGAAAAGCTAGATAAACTGCAAAATTCCAACCTTTTCTTGAACCCAGTTTTAGTGCTTTCTCTATGTCAGGCTTTATAGATTTCTATGAGATCTAACTTATTTTCCCATGAATTTCACTTCCCAATTTATTCTCGTCCTCGTGTGAGCGTGTTATGGAACTTTCAGAATTATTTTATGTGTGATATGCAATAGAAATTGTGGAGGAGCAGTTATATACATCAACTACCCCTATTATACATTATCAACATATCCCAGTTTAAGCATACATTTAAATATATAAATGGGAACTGATAATAGCTTACAGAAGTGGCAAAACAAAGTTTTCACAAACATTTCACTTTTCTAAATCCCTGGTTGTTGAAATTATTTGAAATATCCCTACAGATGTATCAATCAATTCTTTCCTAGCAGAGAATCTTTAAAATACAAACTTTCATGACATGCAATTTTATATCCATTGAAGAGTGTCAAGTGAGAGCAGCTCAAGCTCCTGTCTCCACTGGGGGTCTGGCAGCCTGTGAGCTACAGCCATTGGCCCCAAATGTTGTCCAGTGACCAGGGCTGAACAGATAATAGCCTTTGTATGATAATCAAACTGGAGATTAAGGGGAAAGGAACTGTGGAACTTTGCTTTTTGTTTTTTTTTTTTTGGTTCCTTACTTATATTTCATCATGGGGATTTAATGACTTAAATCCAGAGCAAGTCATTTCTTCAGCCCCTTGCATCAGTTTAGAGGAGGTTTATCAGCAATAGAAGACCTAATATGTCTCCTTTTACCTCAAGTGGTTTGAATGTTAAGGTTCATATCTGTTCTTTTCCATTGTGTTTTATTTGTGTCCCATGAAGATTTTTATTTGTGTCATTTTTGTATAAGTGTATTGCCAAATTTCAAAGAAGTTGCTGATTTTCTATTTCTTGTTTAAAACAGATTTCTACCTTCCTACGACTGTTGAGAGAGGATGATCTGTGGGATTTCAGTCTTGTGCAGTATATTCTGATTTGCTTTAAAGCCCAGTACTTCCTCATGATTGTGAAGTGTTTCATTTGAACATGTAAAATCAGTTGTAAATAATCATTTTGACTGGGATGTACAAGGTAGTACAGGATGTCTCTCTCAGGCAAACAATGAGACAAAAGCTATATAAGTTGCAAAATTAAAAAATTTCTCGGGCTCATTCTGTGGAGAGACAAAAAACAAAGTATTCTACCTTGGTCACAGCACCACTTGCTGAAGAGCAAAATGGGGGACAGGATAAGACAGTAGAGAGAGTTCACAGAAAATTGCAGGTATGAAGGGGGCCAATATTACCTCCAGCGATCTCTTTGAGATCAGCAGAATTAGGATTTTGGCCAATAAGCCCCCTCATGAAGTTCATTACTTATTATTATTTGGGAAAGATGAAACTTAAAAGGTTTTGAAATAAAGAGAGCTTGCTGCACAGCTTGCCATTAAAATCTACCATGAAATCAGGTGCATACCTTCCTCTGTGTAAGAAATAGAAATTGTTGTACACACTGGAAAAAAAATTTCAGAACTCCAAACTCTTGGTAGAGCCAGGTGCCTTTTCTGAGAAACAAGTGTGGACCACTTTGAAAAGAGTTGACCTCAGAAAATCACTTAATGTCTATCATGCTAATGGTTGCTGCATCAAAATGCCAGTTTTTCTCCATATGAAACAGAGATTCATTACCAAGGTTATTTTTGCATGTTAGTCTCAAAGCTATGGTCTCTGTAAAAAGTATAAGAGCTCTAATACACCAGGACACTGCTATTGTGCTTTGGGTGTTTTGCTTTTGTGAAATCAGAAATGAAATAGGATCATTATTTATACATATTATATAATAGGTAATATGTTTACCTAATATGCATAATAGGTCTGGAGAGTGAAGACTGGGCATGCAAGGGTGAGCAACACATACAAAATTTAGAAAGGTAAGAAGATAAAGGGAATTTTGTGATTTTTCGTTGTTGAAGATGGGAAGGGGGAGTGAGCGATTGTGATTATACACTTCCGTGGGTTCTTGCAGAAAGAAGGGTACCTAGTGAGCAATTGCGATCTAATGGTGTGTGTGGTTTACTGTAAAGACAACCTGAGGAAAAGAGTGTAATGCTTAATCCACAAATTAGAACCATCAACGCGTGGAAAATAGTATTGCTAGGGCAAAAATATCCCATTCAAACTCTTTTCTCCATTACCCATGTTATGGAATTCATTTGAAGTGTGGATCCAAACACAGCAAACGAATAAGTAAACCAAAAAGTTCAAGGGAAAAAAAATCTATCCCAGATTCTAATCTACCCGGAAAAATTTTAATCTTGGAACTGAAGGGTCTACTCTAACTTCTTCAGGTAATCTGTGTCTATTCTTTTCCAGGCTTTACTATTTTTGAAAACAACCTTGGTGATATAGGCCTCGGATGATGGGAGATCCAATCAGAGAAGCTTAAGCACCACTCGCCTCTGAGTCAGCCAATGAGAGGCCAGCAACGGTGAGCTACAGCCATTGGTCCGGAATTCAAGCTGGTTTTCCGGGCTGAAGAAGTCAGTGCCTTCCTGGATGTTTAGCCTTGGTAAAAACTGACGGTATTAGGTTTGATTATTTGCCTGCTCTTTGCTTCTTTGCTTGATTGGTTGTATGTTTCTAATGGTGGTGTTTACCTGGGGCTGATATACAAAATGCCAGAGGTCCCTTTACTTGAAAGACACGTACATAATGTCTCACACTTCTGGAGGCCGGAAGTCCAAATCAAGATGTCAGCTGGTTTGGTTCCTCAGACTGCTGAGAAGGAAGCCTCTGTTCCAGGACTCTGTCCTTGGCTTGTGAAGATGGCAGAGAAACCCCTCTATCTGTTCACAGTTTTCTCCCTATATGACGGTCTCTGTGTCCATACTTCCCCTTTTATATGGATACAGGTCATTTTGTATTAAGGATCATCCTAATGGAGGCAGTTTAACTTGATTTCCCAGGAGAGATCCTATCTCTGTATACAATCACATGTCAGGTATTTGGGTTTAGCACATCAACATAGGAATTTAGGGAGAGAGTATTCAACCCACAGAAGACATGAATTTTGAGTTATAGGTGAGCATATCTCTTGACTCTTCAATTATATTAAGAGAACACTGGTTCTCTTCACCTATAAATACTGGTTTGATGTTTACGATGTGGTATAGTTACAGTTTTTGAACTCTTCCAACACATGTAAGCATAGATTATTGATGGAAAATCTTACTTAAACAGATATTTTTGATGAATGAATGCATTCAAAACCCTGAGAAATCTGGAAAAAATGTAATGTTTTCATAATTGTGTATCATTTAGCGATCACTGCATTGCAAATTACTTCAACACTTAGTGGATTAAAGCAGCAATTATTTATTATTTCTCATGTATCTATGGGTCAGCTGAATGCTTCTGCTGACCTGGGTGGTATTTCTCAGGATTTTCGTGTAGCCCTTCTCTCTTTATTCATCGTCCCTGGTAGAGTTCATATCACATCACTTCCAAATTAGCAATGCATAGATAGGACTTTTCTCTGTGTGCTAAAATTGATGTTTCATTTTAAGTAACGTTTTGTAGATACTTAGATTAAAAATAGAAAGAGAGGGCTTCCCTGGCAGTGCAGTGGTTGAGAGTCCACCTGCCGATGCAGGGGTGACGGGTTCGTGCCCCGGTCCGGGAAGATCCCACATGCTGTGGAGTGGCTGGGCCCGGAGCCATGGCCACTGAGCCTGCGTGTCCAGAGCCTGTGCTCCACAACGAGAGAGGCCAAAACAGTGAGAGGCCCGCACACCGCAAAAAAAAAAAAAAAAAAAAAAAAAATAGAGAACATTCGTGACTGCTTAAGGGAAAATAAGGTGAACCCTCTCATGTAATTTTCCTCAACTATTTGAACAGTGAATAGTTTTATTTATTTTAAAAATGTTCCTGACTTTCCACCTAGGTGAAGGGGGAAGAAACTCTTTCATTGTAGTCCCTATAAATGCATTGTGATTTGCTGAACAATGTTTGTTCAGTTTTGTTTGGTATTCCTTTTTTGCTTTTGAAAGAAATTGTAAATTTCCCTATTGATTAGGATGCTAAAACCTGAAAAGGATGTCACTCAGCTAAACAGTGAGACAAAATATGGACAACCTACAGAAATGAGAACTTTTCTTCAGGCCCTGAAAAAAGGGACTGCACCGTCCTGGAGAGACAAAACAGCATCTTTTTTAATGTTTTCAGAAACCCACAAACTCAGGATTAAGAATCGGGCAAGGCAGAAAACTAGAGAGAGCTTAACCACTCTGAGTTGTGTGGCTATGAAGGGGGCCATTGCCTGATCGAGGAGGACTGTAAAGGCCTTTTTTCCTTTGGTCCAGTGTATTGATAGAACTCGATTGGGCCAGTACCCCCCAAGAACTGTCCTTGTGGACATCAGACTAAGGATTTATGATAAATGAGCCACCGGAATGGGAATATTATTTATTTATATTCTTGAACATGGTATGAATCTTATGAAAATATTTCAGATAAAGAATTTGACTCTCAAGGAGACCAAGGAAAACTACCACCAAAGTATCCGCAGGTAAATCCCGCAGGTACCTCAGGATGATCTTACACACCTGGAACAAAATTTCGGATGACAAGAGAGCTCTAGGTAAAGCTCAAGGGCGACTGACACACAGGAAATCTAAGAAAGAGGAATAATAGGGTTTAATGTTGAAGAGGCTAAGGCCGAATAAGTACATGTGATTTTTGACTTCAGAAGGTAATTAAGGAGAAAGGGCACCTAGTGAGCAATCATGATCTAACAGTGTGGTTTACTGAAATGATAAACTAAGGGAAAGAGCTTTACTGCTTAAATAATAAAAGATAAACATCAACTCTGAGAAAATAGTATTAGCAGGACAAACATACCCCATTCAAACTTTTTCAACATGACTTGCATCAGGGAAATCATTTAAAAGCAGAATCAAGGACCCAAACACAGCACGGAAATAATTAAAGCAAAATGTTCAAGAAACAGTAACTATCCAAGGTGGAAGAAACTGAAGTTACACTTGTGACTGGTTCAGATTAATCTTATTTGTTTTTTTCCCTCAAGAGTACATTGTCCTGTTTTTGGAAAACGGAAACCTTCATGTCTTGCACCTCGGCATCATGGGGATGCTGGAAGTGTCCAATCAGAGCAGCCCAAGCACCACTCTGGGCCGTCTCAGCCAATGAAAAGCCTGCAGCTCCTGAGGTACAGCCATTGACTCAAAAGTGTGAGGAGGTGTCCTGGGCTGAAGTAATAGGAGTCTTTCCGGCACATGCAGCCTTTGAGATTGAGAGGGGAAAGGGATGTGATTCTTTGCCATTGGGCCAGATGTTACAATGTGACACGGTGTAATCCAGTAACAGCCTTCTTGGGAGATTTGGCCTTTAGAGATTATGGAGTATAGTGGAACGTTTCATTCCCTGTGGTTTGTTTGCTGGCTGGTGTTTAATCATGGTGATTTAATTATATGAATTCAGAGACTGTGCTGGACATGTCTTTTGTTCTTTGCATCAAATATGGCAAGATGTTGATTACTAATATTTCAAGTAAGATTTTTATATCTTCATTTGTAAATGGAGCTCTTCAGAAATTGGAATAGTAAGCTTTCTTCACTGCTTGTATCATTCCGTTACATTTTCTGGTAATAAAAATTAGCTTTTCCTCCTTCATGACTGAAACCATTTTATTGGCAGTAGAATTAGCTGTCCCTTAAATGTCCAAGAGGAAACCTGATCGGAAGCCTAGTCACTGTGGATGAAACCACACTGATGACCCCCATTTTTTCAATTCTTCTAAAGTCCCTTTTTGGTCCAACTTCTGTAATTTATTTCTACATAAATACATTTAAATATGCCTTTGATTGTATTATTGTAGACTCTTGAAAGTAATTTGATTTTCATTTTTAAATATTTCGCCTTTTATTGATTCCATTTTTTCTCCCTATGTTGGTTTCTTAAAGAATAGGGTAATAGGTAATAGTTGTGGCTCATGTGCTCTAGAGAGCTGGCTCAGTAGTTGTGGCACACAGGCTTAGTTGTTCCATGGCACGTGGGATGTTCCTGGACCAGGGCTCGAACCTGTGTCCCCTGCACTGGCAGGCAGATTCTTAACCACTGCTCCATCAGGGAAGCCCTTCTATTGCTTTTTATCTCTTTTTTACTTATTTTCTCTCTGATATTTATTATTTCCTTCCTTCTGCCGACCTTGAGCTTGGTTTGTTTTTTTCTTATTCTTTTAGATGTTGGGGTAGGTCGTTTATTTGAGATTTTTCTTGTGTCTTGAAGTAAGTCGGTATGGCTATAAGCTTCCCTCTTAGAACTGCTTTTGCTGTGCCCCATAGGTTTTGGAAAGATGTATTTTTATTTTCATTTGTCTCCAGGTATTTTCTAACTTCCTCTTTGATTTCCTCACTGACCCATTGGTTTATTACTAGCATATCGTTTAGTCTCCATGTGTTTGTGGTTTTCCCATTTTTCTTTATGTAATCATTTTCTAGTTTCATACAGTGTGGTTAGAAAAAATGCTTGGTACAATTTCTGTCCTCTTAAATTTGTTGAGACTTGGGTTGTGGCACAGCATGTGATCTATCCTGGAGAAAGTTTCATGTGCACTTGAAAAGAATGTGTATTCTGCTGTTTTTGAATGGAATGTCCTGTAGATGTCTATTAAGTGCAACTAGTCTAATGTGTCATTTAAGGCCACTACTTCCTTACTGATTTTTTATCTGGATTATCTGTCTATTGCTGTAAGTGGGGTGTTAAAGTTCCCTAATATTACTGTATTCTTGTCAATTTCTTCCAAGAAATTTTACACAACAGATGAGACACAGCTGGATGGAGAATTGGTGAATTAGAAAACAGATGAAAGAAATTACACAGAATAGCTCATAGTAAGATAAATGAAGTAGAAGATTAAAGAGAGGCCAAGGGACCTAAGAAATGGACTAAGAAGGTATTAAGTGCATTTTGTAGGCATGCCAGAAGTGGTAACCTTGTTAAATTTTAGAATAATAATATTCACAGGGACACGGTTGATAATTATCCAGAATTTAGGAAAGCCTTGATTCCATAGATTCAGGGAGCATACTTGGACACATCATATTAAAGCTACAGAGTTAGCATATAGATCATAATAGCAGACAAAAAGACACATTGTATACAGAGCAATGCAAATACTGTGACAGTAAATCTCCTTTCATCAACAAATGGAAGCCGAAAGTGAGTGGTGAGAGTAAGTAACCATCCACGTAGTGTTGTACTCCTAGCCTAAGTATCATGATAAGACTTTGATAGACTTGAAGATGGACCACTCAGCACACCAAAACAAGGACAGACTTACTGCCAGTCCTTAGCCATAAGCCACTTTAGATGTTACCTCTGCTGCACATAGCTACCTTGTCCAATGTTCTGTACTTCTTGAGTTGGCCCACTTCCAAGGACTGATCAAGGAGGTGGCATAAAGATCTGGCTATGTTGGACCAATGTGAAATGACTTCAACAGGCCTTTAGAACTCAGCATGGGATCAGAAAGTAATTTTGGAGGGTCTGCGTTAGATGTGCACTTCTCCCTCTGCCCACACCTACCTCTCGCATCCCTTTCTTGGGCATTGAGCATGCATAAATATCCTGCACACTAAACACCATATCGATGTTTGTGTCCTTAGAACTTAATTCAGAATAAAAGAGATTGGAGACAACATGAAAAATCATGGTATCAATATTTACACCAACAGATACCATGTGAAAGGAACTTCTAAGGAATGTTTGCCACTTCTGGTATCCCTAGGAGATGTACTTTATACTTTCTTAGTCCATTTGTTAGGTGTCTTGATCTCCATTTAATCCTTTTATTCTCTTTATGAAGTATTCTGTATTATTTTTTAATCTACCTTCTAATTCACATATTCTCTCTCCAGGGGTGTCTTAGCTATTTAAAATTTCTTTACTCTTCTATTCCAGTGTTTATGATTTTCTGTACTAGAAAGCTTATTTGCATCTTTTTTTTTTTTTTTTTTTTTTTTTTGCGGTACGTGGGCCCCTCACTGCCGCGGCCTCTCCCGTTGTGGAGCACAGGTTCCGGACGCACAGGCCCAGCAGCCATGGCCCACCGGCCCAGCCGCCCTGCGGCATGTGGGATCCTCCCGGACCGGGGCACGAACCTGCGTCCCCCGCATCAGCAGGTGGACTCTCAACCACTGTGCCACCAGGGAAGCCCTATTTGCATCTCTTTGATAATTAGCTATTGATTACTCATGTATTATGTATCTTATCATCTATTTAAATATGTTAATTAACATTTCTTGTACTTTGATGATAAATCTTTACAGGTTTCCATTTTGGTTTATTGTTTATGCTGATGTTGGCATTTTGGAAGGGGGGAAATCTGTGCTTGTTTTGGAGGACTTTAACTGTAGGAATATTTGTAGAAGCCTCAATTAAGGTTAAGCTCCCCTAGAAATAATTAGATTTGTATTTGCCATATATATGAGTTTACAAACAGAAATTAGTTGGGCCATGCTGATATTGTTAATTAGAACACCAAAGCTACATCAGGGCACTCTTTTGATTACAGATTCTCAAGGCAACATTTTATTCCCCAACCATAGTTAGGGACAAAATTAGAATTTTCCTTGGTTCTTTATTTCTTATGAGAAAAAAAGTCCAGTTTTTCACTATGGGTATAGTCAATTAAGCATTTATTTCATTTTTTAAAAAATATTTATTTATTTGGCTGCATCGGGTCTTAGCTGCGGCACACGGGACCTTTTAGTTGGAGCATGTGGAATCTTTAGTTGCAGTATGCGGGATCTTTAGTTGCAGCATGCAAACTCATAGTTGAGGCATGTGGGGTCTAGTTCCTTGACCAGGGATTGAACCCAGGCCCCCTGCGTTGGGAGTGTTGTGTCCTTGCCACCAGGGAAGTCCCAGTCAATTAAGCATTTAGAATTATGTGTATGTCTCAGCTGTCTATTAATTTGAGCCCATTTTCAAGCACACCTGAGTATTTAAAATAATGTTTAACATAATTTTGGGGGCTTCCCTGGTGGCGCAGTGGTTGAGAGTCCGCCTGCTGATGCAGGGGACACGGGTTCGTGCCCCGGTCTGGGAAGATCCCACATGCCGCGGAGCAGCTGGGCCCGTGAGCCATGGCCGCTGAGCCTGCGCGTCCGGAGCCTGTGCTCTGCAACGGGAGAGGCCACGGCAGTGAGAAGCCCGCGTACCGCAAAAAAAAAAAAAAAAAAAAAAATATATATATATATATATATATATATATATAATTTTGTATATTACAATTTATAATTGGAGGATTTTCAGTTTTTCTACCCAATACCCAAACAATTTCCAAACAAGAAGTGTAAACGTCCCTTAAAAATATAAACCATACTAAGATCACTCAGTGGTAATCAGCTGATATTTAAGCTACGCTGCAAAGTTCCAGGCAACTTTCACACACATGCCTGGTGCTGCAAGGGACCTCTTTTCTTGTGGGGATGTCCAGCAGGATAGGCTGACCTTTTACATGGTAGCCATGTGTCCTCAAAAAGCAAGACAGAAGGACATTCCCTCTTAAAGCTTAACCCCATAATTGGCATAATATAATTTCCACCATATTCTATTTATTGCTCAAAATAATCACAGCCTTCATCAGCTCAAGAGGAGGGGGAAATGAACAGAACCTCTCATTGGAAGGAGTATCCAGGAATGAGCAACATTCCTGGATCTAATATCCACTAAAACCAAGCTTCTTGAGATCCTTTTGGGTGCCATACACAGGGTATGGCCAAGAAACAAGTGTTTTGTTCATTATACTAAGGTGGTTGTCTATGGATTCGTTTACTCTTTACCTACCACTAGGAGAGGGACACCTATCATTTAGTGGAATCCTATACTCTACACCACAACTTTCACACTAAAGTGGAATGAAGTGTCTAAACATTATAGACACCCTCTCCCACTTGTAGGACCCTGCATGTAGACAAAGAAACACACAGGTAGGCAGCAAGGGGGATGTAAGTAGAGATTTCTTGGTGAAAGGAACTTGGACAGACAGGGTTTCAATATCTAATTTTTCTGACTTAGGGACACAGAGTTCTCCCATATTTCTCGTGGTTCCCTTCTTTCTTGGGTCCTCTAATGCCTGACACTTCAGTTGTAATCTATCCCTCTCAGCTGTGCCTTGAAAAGTACATATCCACAGAGTCATAAATGGGGCAGGTTTGAGGACAAAATTTAGGGAGAGGGAAAAGCATAAGAAGCCCTGGATATATGCCCTTGCATGATGTTGGAGTGTGGTTAAGGGAAACACTTGATTATACTTTTTCACTTGAATTAATTTCCAAATGGAGATTGAGGTAATTGAAGTTTATTCTTTTATATAAAGGTATTTCCTATCAAGCAGGTTGATCAAGAGAAGCATGGTTTCTGTTATCCTCTGATAGACTCACACACTCAAAGGCAAAACCATGCCTAATGGGTCAGACACTGAAGTGAGATTTAGGGAATCACCTAGGTCCTGGTGTCAGTTCTAATTCAGTAAATATGTGACTTTGGGTAACGCCCTTCACCTACCAGAATATGGTAAAGGAATCTGGGTTTTCAGAGGGATAGATTACACAAGCCAGTCCATTTACTTCAACAAGCACAATAACCTTGCATATTATTCCTACTTACAACAAATTTCACTCAGGTGCATGACAAAATACCTGCTCAAGTATCAGATCCACTGAGCTATATGGTTTCTGCTTATCTTCACTTCTCAAAGGCTGATGAATTTCACAATGCCTCTGTGTAGAATATTGCAGTTATTTCTGCAACGTGTTTCAGTTCTCGCTTATGTTTTACAATGAATTCTGTAATACAGATAATGTTGAAAAAAGTTTGAATGGGGTATGCTTGTCCTATTAATACTATTTTCTTAGGGTTGGAACTTATAGTTTGTTATTTAAGCAGTAAAGCCCTTGCTCTAATTCGTATTTTCAGTAGTCAACACCATTAGATCATGATTGCTCTTTAGGTGTCCATTTTCTTCAATTACACTCTGAAGTGAATAATTACATATGCTCATATCTCCTCCAAGGTCTTCAACCTTGAACTCCATTTTCCCTCTCTCCTTCCTAGATGCCATGTGTGTCACTTATCCTTGCGCTTCTGTCTTCACAGCGTATATGGTACAGTTGTAACACTGGTTTACTAATGCCTGTATTTGATTATTGGATTTACTAAATGTAAAACACACCTAGCACAATAAAAATATCCTAGTAGGTTAGATTTCTTAACAGGAATTCTCACATATTATTAATGTGCAAGAAATGTTTAGAAAAACATTTGTATTTCATACGGGCAAACACTGGGATATTGAAGCAGCAACAATGAGCACAATAGGAATTAAATAATTTTGTGAAATACCATTTTATCCTATGGGTCCACAGTTCTCTTTTTGAAAATGCAATGGCTCTGAAATGAGCTTTCTGCTTCCAAAATTATATTCAGGTTCTGTACGACCAACTTGAGGTCCCACACAGAGATATTTACTTGCCATTGATTTGGTGGAAGATTTTCCTGGTCTCCTTGGGAATCATATTCTTTAAAAAAAATTCTTTCATAAGATTCCTCTAATATTCCACAAAATAATAAATAAGATTCCTGAAAATGGGACTCATTTATCCTAAATATTTACTCCAGCGACCAAGGAGAGCTCTGGAGATATAATAGCCCATCAGAATTCTTCAGTCTTGGACTGAAAAACACAGACTTTCACTGCCCATTCTTTAAAAGACACTGCCTCCTTCATACCTGAACTACTCAGGGAAGCTCTCTCTAGTATCTTGCCACGGCACCCCAATTCTTTTTCCTTATCTCACAAGGCTCTGCCAATTTAAAAAAAGTATTTTGTTTAGTCTGTCCTGTAGAGACCTGTCCCTCTTCTGAGGGGCTCAGGAAAAGTTTGATTTTGTAGATTATCAGGAATTTATCTCAGTGTTTGGCTGAGAGTGATATACTTTACAGGTTCTTATATCCTACACAATAGGAAATAATTACAACTTTTTAAAAAGAAGTACAAATGGAATACAAAAATTGAAAAATATATAGGTGTAAAGCAACATAATACTTTCTAAAAATTGAAAATGACAGAGTATCTTCTCCCTCACAGATAAGAAGAAATAAAATACTAAAATGAAATTACTGAACATTCACATAATTGTGAAAATGACTGTGGCAGGGCCACCTTGTTTCACTTAAGTGGTCACCAGTGTTCTCTTAATAAAATGGAAGAGGCAGGAGATATGTCTATATTTAGCTCAGAATACATATCTCCTATGGGTTGAATTTGTACCTCTAAAATTCATCTATCTATGCTGTAAATACTCGTACTCATATGTGATCATATTTGGAATCTTTACTGGGTAATCAAGTTAAAATATGTTCATTAGAGTAGGTCTTAATCCAAATGAGTTGCATCCATATAAAAAGGGAAAATCAGACATAGATACATACATATAGGGAGGAAAATGTGTGGAGGTGTAGGGAGATTTCAGCTATCCACAAGGCAAGGAGAGGGTCCTAGAATAGATGCCCCTTATGCATTCACACCTTGCATAAGATCCAACTCAGATGTAACCTTGATTTGGACTTAGAGCCTCCAGAAGTATGAGACAATAAATGTATGTTGTTTAAGTGACCCAATCACCAGCATTTTGTACAGAAGCTCTAGAAAACTTATATAATATTTAAATGACCTTGATTAGATTTTTTTTTTTTTTTTTTTTTTTTTTTTTTTTTGCGGTACGTGGGCCTCTCACTGTTGTGGCCTCTCCCGTTGCAGAGCACAGGCTCCGGACGCACAGGCTCAGCGGCCATGGCTCACGGGCCCAGCCGCTCTGCGGCATGTGGGATCTTCCCGGACCGGGGCACGAACCCGTATCCCCTGCCTTGGCAGGCGGACTCTCAACTGCTGCGCCACCAGGGAAGCCCGACCTTGATTAGATTTATAAAACAAAGAAACAAACAGCAGATAAATAATCACACTTGTTACCCTACTGTCACCAAACCTGAACATCCCAGGAAGACTGTTACTGGTTCATTCATGAACACCGCACTATAGAGTGAGTGGCCCAGTGACTGTGGCTACCAGTTTGGGTCCCTCATTGGCTGACCTGGTGTCGAGGTGGACTTGAACCTCTCTGACTGGATGCTCCCACCATCCCCATGATGTTGAGCTACAAGTCATGAAGGTTTTCCACTTCAAAAACAAGAGAATAAGGCCTAGAAAAGAATAGAATTAGATCATCTGAACGAGTTGGAGTAGACTTCTGATTCTAGGCAGCCTGGAATAAGTTGTTTCCTGAACTTTTTGTTGCACTTATTTCTATGCTGTATTGGAGTCCCCTTTTTAAGTGAATCCATAAACACAGTAATGGTGAAAAGGTTTCTGAATGGGCTATACTCTTCCTATCAATACTATCATCCCTGATTTGAGACTTATAACTGTTATTTAAGCAGTGAAGCCATTTCCCTCAGTTTGCCTTTACAATAAACCACAACATTACAAGGTGATTGCTCACTAGGTTCCCGTATTCCCTCAATCAACTGAAGTGAATAATTACTAGTTGTTACTCCCCTTTCCAATCTTCAACATCAGACTTTCCCTTTCCCCTCTCCATCCTAGATTTCCTATGTATCAGTCATCTCTGAGGTCCCAGTTATCACTTCAAAACCAATTATGGTATATTTTGAATATTTTGGGTTTTTTTTTAACTAATGTGTCCATTTAATTTCTGAATTTATAAATGTGAAAGAAACAAAGCTCACTAAAAATATTAATGGATTCTTTTTCTTAAAACGACTTCCTACATAATACGATATGTATTATATTTAGGTCCTTAATCCATTTTGAGTTTATTTTTGTGATTGCTGTTGGAGAATTTTCTAATTTCATTTTATTACATCTAGCTATCCAGTTTTCCCAGCACCATTTATTGAAGAGACTGTCTTTTCTCCATTATATATTCTTGCCTTTTTTATTGTAGATTAATTGACCGTAAGTTCATGGGTTTATTTCTGGGCTCTCTCTTCTATTCCACTAATCTATGCGTCTGTTTTAGTGCCAGTACTATACTGATTGATTACTGTAGTTTTCTGGTATAGCCTGAAGTCAGGGAACCATATTCCTCCAGCTCTGGTCTTCTTTCTTAAGATTGTTTTGGCTATTCGGGACCTTTTGTGTTTCCACACACATTTAAAAACTTTTTGTATAGTTCTGTGAAAAATGCCCCGGTATCTTCATAGGGATTACATTGAATCTGTCGATTGCCTTGGATAGTACAGTCATTTTAACAATATTAATTCTTCCAACCAATAAACATGGAATATCTTTCCCTCTGTGATGTCTTCAATTCCTTTCATCAGTGTCTTATAGTTTTCCAAGTACAGGTCTTTTACTAACTTAAGTACATTTATTCTTAGGTATTTTATTGATTATTTTTCTCTCACACTGGCAGTTTCTCAGTACTCAGAGTAACCAGTTTTGTTAAAATAACAGCTCACATTTATTCATCAATTCCAGTATGTGTGGTATTTTGGGGACCTAATTAATGTTAAAAGAATTTAAAATTTACTAAATGTTAAATAATTTTAGTGTTTATGTGTAAGTATTCCCATTTCTGTTTGTGTTCTGTCTTTGCAGAAAGTGGTTTTGTCATTCTCTTCATTCTGATCACTGGAGGTTTTGATAAGAATTGGAGGTAATAGCTGGTGAATTATGTCCCATGATTTTGAGGAGCACTCTGCAGACCATGTCAGAGAGTTCCTGCTCAGGCCATGGAGGCTCAGCCATGGAAAGGTAAGATTCTGTGTGGGAGTAAAATGGCTGCCAAGTGGCCAAAGTCATTCTGATGGAGGCAACGACTTCAGTTAGGGAGGTCAGACTCGTTCAGGAAGCTCAAACTGAGTTTTATTCAATGTAGGTGGCTTAGGTGACAACTTCTCAGAGTTCTCATGCATAAATAGTAGGCATAAATCAGCTGAGGTGAACTTTGCCTACGTGGGGCATAGTTCAAAGATTTTCTGGTAGAGGTCACGGAAAGTTTAAAGGCCACCAGATTTCCACTGTGATTGGTTGACTGGAGGCCAAGCAGGGGGCCATCCAATCACACGTGACATGGGGTGCCTTAGTGACAGGCCTCCCTGCTTTGCATTTTATCCAATCAGATATGAACATTGCCCGTGACATCAGAGAAGGCAGGGAGTATAAACGGGGCCAGCGGCACTCAACTGCCGCACTGTCCTTCCCTCTGAGCTGTGGGGGAGACGGTTCTGACATGTCTGAGCCTTCGCCTGAGACGTCTGAAGAAAGCCTGGCCACCAAGGAAGCAGAGCCCTCCAAAGCCGAGCCAAAGAACCCGAAGCAGAAGACACCGAAGCGCCGCGGCTACCGCAGCCGCCGCCGCTCTGATGGCTTCGACAGCTTTGCCGCCTATTTCCCCAGGGTGCTGAAGCAGGCCCACGAGGGCCTGAGCCTCTCAGAGGAGGCCGTGGACGTCATGGATTCGTTCGTTAAGGATATGTTTGAGCGAATCGCCAACGAGGCGGCGCACCTGGTCTGCTCCAGCAAGCGCTCCACCCTCAGCTCTGGAGAGATCCAGACCTCCGTGCGCCTGCTGCTGCCTGGGGAGCTGGGCAAGCATGCCATGTCCAAAGCCAGCAAGGCCGTCATCAGATACACCACTGGCAAATGAGCTGCCTCCGGACCATCTGAGCATCTCAAACCAAAGGCTCTTTTCAGAGCCACTCATTTGGCGGGAAAAGACCTGTAGCTCTGAAGAGTCCGATCCACTCTGGGTTTTCGCCCTGTGCCATGAGGGAAATACCATAAACCTCATCCACTCTGCTTGAGTATATGTCTTTAGTGCCATTCGTTCCACAGAGAATCACGAACTAGTCTTAGCCAAAATGCACCTTGTCACTTTCCTAACTGGTCATTTCTACTTGTGGTTTCTCTGTTCACCCATTTTAGGGATTTTTATGGTCAAAATTCTTTCCATACAAGATTCACTGACCATTTTTATTGTCATTCTCCCAGCTGTATATAGCAGTATCATCCAGAGATTTTTATGTGGGATATAGTAACTGAAAGAGTGAAGTAGTGGACATGAAAATCTCACTTACACGTTCATACGCCTTTAACATATCTCAAATCTGAATTCAGTTAAGTACATAAAATAGGACCCAAACGCAGTGTAAAACTAAATAATCTAATTTTCTAGAATCAAGCACCATACCTCGTGAAATTAGTATTCTACATAATTCAGATTTCTCTGATTTTATTTTTTTATGCCTAAAACTTTTCGGTTTTTATCCAGAAATCTTGACTGAACTGTAATTCTGCATGGATGATGAGATCATCCAATGACAGCAGCTGTAGCCACAGTCTGAGGAGCAGCAGCTTATGAGGGACTGGGAGCCCCTGAGCCAGAGCAATTGGCCCAGAGTGTGGTGGGGCGTCCAGAGCTGAACAAATAACAGCCTTCCTGTGATACTCAGCCGGGAGAGTGAGCGGGAAGGAGGTGTGATAGTTTCCCTGTGGTTTTCCCTTCGAGTACTTGCTTTTAATCATGGTGATTTAAGTACACACAACCAGATCTGGTAGTGGGACATGTCTCTATCTCCTTGCATGAAAATAAGAGGGGGAAGTTCAGCAGTTAAGAGAACTAAGATGACTCCTTCCTCTACCTCAAGTAATTTGAATGTTAATGCTTCTAATAATATTTATTGAATTTAATATCCATTGTGCTTTCTTCTTGGTGCATTGCCTTTTCTTCTAATCTTTTTCTAAAAATATGTTGCTGAATTTCAAGGATTTGTTGATTTTCCTAGTCCATTTTTCAAAAAATTGATTTCTAATTTCCTACATCATTGGAGAGAGAGAATGCACTCTATGATTTCAATCCTTTGTAATTTACTATGGTTTTCATTAGAAATTAATATTTCAGTATATTAAAATCTATTCATTCTGCACTTTTAAAATAAGCAACAACGATATGCTGTACAGCACAGGGAAATATAGAAATTATTTAATAATAACTTTAAACAGTATAATATATAAATATTTTGAATCACTTGTTATAAACCTGAACTAATATAATATTGTAACTCACCTATACTTTAAGAAAAAATATAAAAATTAAAAAGAAATTTTAAGTACCCCTGGATTAGGATGTACAAACCTGTGAAGGATGTCACTCTCAGCCAAAGAGAGAAAAGCTAGATAAACTGCAAAATTCCAACCTTTTCTTGAACCCAGTTTTAGTGCTTTCTCTATGTCAGGCTTTATAGATTTCTATGAGATCTAACTTATTTTCCCATGAATTTCACTTCCCAATTTATTCTCATCCTCGTGTGAGCGTGTTATGGAACTTTCAGAATTATTTTATGTGTGATATGCAATAGAAATTGTGGAGGAGCAGTTATATACATCAACTACCCCTATTATACATTATCAACATATCCCAGTTTAAGCATACATTTAAATATATAAATGGGAACTGATAATAGCTTACAGAAGTGGCAAAACAAAGTTTTCACAAACATTTCACTTTTCTAAATCCCTGGTTGTTGAAATTATTTGAAATATCCCTACAGATGTATCAATCAATTCTTTCCTAGCAGAGAATCTTTAAAATACAAACTTTCATGACATGCAATTTTATATCCATTGAAGAGTGTCAAGTGAGAGCAGCTCAAGCTCCTGTCTCCACTGGGGGTCTGGCAGCCTGTGAGCTACAGCCATTGGCCCCAAATGTTGTCCAGTGACCAGGGCTGAACAGATAATAGCCTTTGTATGATAATCAAACTGGAGATTAAGGGGAAAGGAACTGTGGAACTTTGCTTTTTTTTTTTTTTTTTTTGGTTCCTTACTTATATTTAATCATGGGGATTTAATGACTTAAATCCAGAGCAAGTCATTTCTTCAGCCCCTTGCATCAGTTTAGAGGAGGTTTATCAGCAATAGAAGACCTAATATGTCTCCTTTTACCTCAAGTGGTTTGAATGATAAGGTTCATATCTGTTCTTTTCCATTGTGTTTTATTTGTGTCCCATGAAGATTTTTATTTGTGTCATTTTTGTATAAGTGTACTGCCAAATTTCAAAGATGTTGCTGATTTTCTATTTCTTGTTTAAAACAGATTTCTACCTTCCTACGACTGTTGAGAGAGGATGATCTGTGGGATTTCAGTCTTGTGCAGTATATTCTGATTTGCTTTAAAGCCCAGTACTTCCTCATGATTGTGAAGTGTTTCATTTGAACATGTAAAATCAGTTGTAAATAATCATTTTGACTGGGATGTACAAGGTAGTACAGGATGTCTCTCTCAGGCAAACAATGAGACAAAAGCTATATAAGTTGCAAAATTAAAAAATTTCTCGGGCTCATTCTGTGGAGAGACAAAAAACAAAGTATTCTACCTTGGTCACAGCACCACTTGCTGAAGAGCAAAATGGGGGACAGGATAAGACAGTAGAGAGAGTTCACAGAAAATTGCAGGTATGAAGGGGGCCAATATTACCTCCAGCGATCTCTTTGAGATCAGCAGAATTAGGATTTTGGCCAATAAGCCCCCTCATGAAGTTCATTACTTATTATTATTTGGGAAAGATGAAACTTAAAAGGTTTTGAAATAAAGAGAGCTTGCTGCACAGCTTGCCATTAAAATCTACCATGAAATCAGGTGCATACCTTCCTCTGTGTAAGAAATAGAAATTGTTGTACACACTGGAAAAAAAATTTCAGAACTCCAAACTCTTGGTAGAGCCAGGTGCCTTTTCTGAGAAACAAGTGTGGACCACTTTGAAAAGAGTTGACCTCAGAAAATCACTTAATGTCTATCATGCTAATGGTTGCTGCATCAAAATGCCAGTTTTTCTCCATATGAAACAGAGATTCATTACCAAGGTTATTTTTGCATGTTAGTCTCAAAGCTATGGTCTCTGTAAAAAGTATAAGAGCTCTAATACACCAGGACACTGCTATTGTGCTTTGGGTGTTTTGCTTTTGTGAAATCAGAAATGAAATAGGATCATTATTTATACATATTATATAATAGGTAATATGTTTACCTAATATGCATAATAGGTCTGGAGAGTGAAGACTGGGCATGCAAGGGTGAGCAACACATACAAAATTTAGAAAGGTAAGAAGATAAAGGGAATTTTGTGATTTTTCGTTGTTGAAGATGGGAAGGGGGAGTGAGCGATTGTGATTATACACTTCCGTGGGTTCTTGCAGAAAGAAGGGTACCTAGTGAGCAATTGCGATCTAATGGTGTGTGTGGTTTACTGTAAAGACAACCTGAGGAAAAGAGTGTAATGCTTAATCCACAAATTAGAACCATCAACGCGTGGAAAATAGTATTGCTAGGGCAAAAATATCCCATTCAAACTCTTTTCTCCATTACCCATGTTATGGAATTCATTTGAAGTGTGGATCCAAACACAGCAAACGAATAAGTAAACCAGAAAGTTCAAGGGAAAAAAAATCTATCCCAGATTCTAATCTACCCGGAAAAATTTTAATCTTGGAACTGAAGGGTCTACTCTAACTTCTTCAGGTAATCTGTGTCTATTCTTTTCCAGGCTTTACTATTTTTGAAAACAACCTTGGTGATATAGGCCTCGGATGATGGGAGATCCAATCAGAGAAGCTTAAGCACCACTCGCCTCTGAGTCAGCCAATGAGAGGCCAGCAACGGTGAGCTACAGCCATTGGTCCGGAATTCAAGCTGGTTTTCCGGGCTGAAGAAGTCAGTGCCTTCCTGGATGTTTAGCCTTGGTAAAAACTGACGGTATTAGGTTTGATTATTTGCCTGCTCTTTGCTTCTTTGCTTGATTGGTTGTATGTTTCTAATGGTGGTGTTTACCTGGGGCTGATATACAAAATGCCAGAGGTCCCTTTACTTGAAAGACACGTACATAATGTCTCACACTTCTGGAGGCCGGAAGTCCAAATCAAGATGTCAGCTGGTTTGGTTCCTCAGACTGCTGAGAAGGAAGCCTCTGTTCCAGGACTCTGTCCTTGGCTTGTGAAGATGGCAGAGAAACCCCTCTATCTGTTCACAGTTTTCTCCCTATATGACGGTCTCTGTGTCCATACTTCCCCTTTTATATGGATACAGGTCATTTTGTATTAAGGATCATCCTAATGGAGGCAGTTTAACTTGATTTCCCAGGAGAGATCCTATCTCTGTATACAATCACATGTCAGGTATTTGGGTTTAGCACATCAACATAGGAATTTAGGGAGAGAGTATTCAACCCACAGAAGACATGAATTTTGAGTTATAGGTGAGCATATCTCTTGACTCTTCAATTATATTAAGAGAACACTGGTTCTCTTCACCTATAAATACTGGTTTGATGTTTACGATGTGGTATAGTTACAGTTTTTGAACTCTTCCAACACATGTAAGCATAGATTATTGATGGAAAATCTTACTTAAACAGATATTTTTGATGAATGAATGCATTCAAAACCCTGAGAAATCTGGAAAAAATGTAATGTTTTCATAATTGTGTATCATTTAGCGATCACTGCATTGCAAATTACTTCAACACTTAGTGGATTAAAGCAGCAATTATTTATTATTTCTCATGTATCTATGGGTCAGCTGAATGCTTCTGCTGACCTGGGTGGTATTTCTCAGGATTTTCGTGTAGCCCTTCTCTCTTTATTCATCGTCCCTGGTAGAGTTCATATCACATCACTTCCAAATTAGCAATGCATAGATAGGACTTTTCTCTGTGTGCTAAAATTGATGTTTCATTTTAAGTAACGTTTTGTAGATACTTAGATTAAAAATAGAAAGAGAGGGCTTCCCTGGCAGTGCAGTGGTTGAGAGTCCACCTGCCGATGCAGGGGTGACGGGTTCGTGCCCCAGTCCGGGAAGATCCCACATGCTGTGGAGTGGCTGGGCCCGGAGCCATGGCCACTGAGCCTGCGTGTCCAGAGCCTGTGCTCCACAACGAGAGAGGCCAAAACAGTGAGAGGCCCGCACACCGCAAAAAAAAAAAAAAAAAAAAAAAAAAAATAGAGAACATTCGTGACTGCTTAAGGGAAAATAAGGTGAACCCTCTCATGTAATTTTCCTCAACGATTTGAACAGTGAATAGTTTTATTTATTTTAAAAATGTTCCTGACTTTCCACCTAGGTGAAGGGGGAAGAAACTCTTTCATTGTAGTCCCTATAAATGCATTGTGATTTGCTGAACAATGTTTGTTCAGTTTTGTTTGGTATTCCTTTTTTGCTTTTGAAAGAAATTGTAAATTTCCCTATTGATTAGGATGCTAAAACGTGAAAAGGATGTCACTCAGCTAAACAGTGAGACAAAATATGGACAACCTACAGAAATGAGAACTTTTCTTCAGGCCCTGAAATAAGGGACTGCACCGTCCTGGAGAGACAAAACAGCATCTTTTTTAATGTTTTCAGAAACCCACAAACTCAGGATTAAGAATCGGGCAAGGCAGAAAACTAGAGAGAGCTTAACCACTCTGAGTTGTGTGGCTATGAAGGGGGCCATTGCCTGATCGAGGAGGACTGTAAAGGCCTTTTTTCCTTTGGTCCAGTGTATTGATAGAACTCGATTGGGCCAGTACCCCCCAAGAACTGTCCTTGTGGACATCAGACTAAGGATTTATGATAAATGAGCCACCGGAATGGGAATATTATTTATTTATATTCTTGAACATGGTATGAATCTTATGAAAATATTTCAGATAAAGAATTTGACTCTCAAGGAGACCAAGGAAAACTACCACCAAAGTATCCGCAGGTAAATCCCGCAGGTACCTCAGGATGATCTTACACACCTGGAACAAAATTTCGGATGACAAGAGAGCTCTAGGTAAAGCTCAAGGGCGACTGACACACAGGAAATCTAAGAAAGAGGAATAATAGGGTTTAATGTTGAAGAGGCTAAGGCCGAATAAGTACATGTGATTTTTGACTTCAGAAGGTAATTAAGGAGAAAGGGCACCTAGTGAGCAATCATGATCTAACAGTGTGGTTTACTGAAATGATAAACTAAGGGAAAGAGCTTTACTGCTTAAATAATAAAAGATAAACATCAACTCTGAGAAAATAGTATTAGCAGGACAAACATACCCCATTCAAACTTTTTCAACATGACTTGCATCAGGGAAATCATTTAAAAGCAGAATCAAGGACCCAAACACAGCACGGAAATAATTAAAGCAAAATGTTCAAGAAACAGTAACTATCCAAGGTGGAAGAAACTGAAGTTACACTTGTGACTGGTTCAGATTAATCTTATTTGTTTTTTTCCCTCAAGAGTACATTGTCCTGTTTTTGGAAAACGGAAACCTTCATGTCTTGCACCTCGGCATCATGGGGATGCTGGAAGTGTCCAATCAGAGCAGCCCAAGCACCACTCTGGGCCGTCTCAGCCAATGAAAAGCCTGCAGCTCCTGAGGTACAGCCATTGACTCAAAAGTGTGAGGAGGTGTCCTGGGCTGAAGTAATAGGAGTCTTTCCGGCACATGCAGCCTTTGAGATTGAGAGGGGAAAGGGATGTGATTCTTTGCCATTGGGCCAGATGTTACAATGTGACACGGTGTAATCCAGTAACAGCCTTCTTGGGAGATTTGGCCTTTAGAGATTATGGAGTATAGTGGAACGTTTCATTCCCTGTGGTTTGTTTGCTGGCTGGTGTTTAATCATGGTGATTTAATTATATGAATTCAGAGACTGTGCTGGACATGTCTTTTGTTCTTTGCATCAAATATGGCAAGATGTTGATTACTAATATTTCAAGTAAGATTTTTATATCTTCATTTGTAAATGGAGCTCTTCAGAAATTGGAATAGTAAGCTTTCTTCACTGCTTGTATCATTCCGTTACATTTTCTGGTAATAAAAATTAGCTTTTCCTCCTTCATGACTGAAACCATTTTATTGGCAGTAGAATTAGCTGTCCCTTAAATGTCCAAGAGGAAACCTGATCGGAAGCCTAGTCACTGTGGATGAAACCACACTGATGACCCCCATTTTTTCAATTCTTCTAAAGTCCCTTTTTGGTCCAACTTCTGTAATTTATTTCTACATAAATACATTTAAATATGCCTTTGATTGTATTATTGTAGACTCTTGAAAGTAATTTGATTTTCATTTTTAAATATTTCGCCTTTTATTGATTCCATTTTTTCTCCCTATGTTGGTTTCTTAAAGAATAGGGTAATAGGTAATAGTTGTGGCTCATGTGCTCTAGAGAGCTGGCTCAGTAGTTGTGGCACACAGGCTTAGTTGTTCCATGGCACGTGGGATGTTCCTGGACCAGGGCTCGAACCTGTGTCCCCTGCACTGGCAGGCAGATTCTTAACCACTGCTCCATCAGGGAAGCCCTTCTATTGCTTTTTATCTCTTTTTTACTTATTTTCTCTCTGATATTTATTATTTCCTTCCTTCTGCCGACCTTGAGCTTGGTTTGTTTTTTTCTTATTCTTTTAGATGTTGGGGTAGGTCGTTTATTTGAGATTTTTCTTGTGTCTTGAAGTAAGTCGGTATGGCTATAAGCTTCCCTCTTAGAACTGCTTTTGCTGTGCCCCATAGGTTTTGGAAAGATGTATTTTTATTTTCATTTGTCTCCAGGTATTTTCTAACTTCCTCTTTGATTTCCTCACTGACCCATTGGTTTATTACTAGCATATCGTTTAGTCTCCATGTGTTTGTGGTTTTCCCATTTTTCTTTATGTAATCATTTTCTAGTTTCATACAGTGTGGTTAGAAAAAATGCTTGGTACAATTTCTGTCCTCTTAAATTTGTTGAGACTTGGGTTGTGGCACAGCATGTGATCTATCCTGGAGAAAGTTTCATGTGCACTTGAAAAGAATGTGTATTCTGCTGTTTTTGAATGGAATGTCCTGTAGATGTCTATTAAGTGCAACTAGTCTAATGTGTCATTTAAGGCCACTACTTCCTTACTGATTTTTTATCTGGATTATCTGTCTATTGCTGTAAGTGGGGTGTTAAAGTTCCCTAATATTACTGTATTCTTGTCAATTTCTTCCAAGAAATTTTACACAACAGATGAGACACAGCTGGATGGAGAATTGGTGAATTAGAAAACAGATGAAAGAAATTACACAGAATAGCTCATAGTAAGATAAATGAAGTAGAAGATTAAAGAGAGGCCAAGGGACCTAAGAAATGGACTAAGAAGGTATTAAGTGCATTTTGTAGGCATGCCAGAAGTGGTAACCTTGTTAAATTTTAGAATAATAATATTCACAGGGACACGGTTGATAATTATCCAGAATTTAGGAAAGCCTTGATTCCATAGATTCAGGGAGCATACTTGGACACATCATATTAAAGCTACAGAGTTAGCATATAGATCATAATAGCAGACAAAAAGACACATTGTATACAGAGCAATGCAAATACTGTGACAGTAAATCTCCTTTCATCAACAAATGGAAGCCGAAAGTGAGTGGTGAGAGTAAGTAACCATCCACGTAGTGTTGTACTCCTAGCCTAAGTATCATGATAAGACTTTGATAGACTTGAAGATGGACCACTCAGCACACCAAAACAAGGACAGACTTACTGCCAGTCCTTAGCCATAAGCCACTTTAGATGTTACCTCTGCTGCACATAGCTACCTTGTCCAATGTTCTGTACTTCTTGAGTTGGCCCACTTCCAAGGACTGATCAAGGAGGTGGCATAAAGATCTGGCTATGTTGGACCAATGTGAAATGACTTCAACAGGCCTTTAGAACTCAGCATGGGATGAGAAAGTAATTTTGGAGGGTCTGCGTTAGATGTGCACTTCTCCCTCTGCCCACACCTACCTCTCGCATCCCTTTCTTGGGCATTGAGCATGCATAAATATCCTGCACACTAAACACCATATCGATGTTTGTGTCCTTAGAACTTAATTCAGAATAAAAGAGATTGGAGACAACATGAAAAATCATGGTATCAATATTTACACCAACAGATACCATGTGAAAGGAACTTCTAAGGAATGTTTGCCACTTCTGGTATCCCTAGGAGATGTACTTTATACTTTCTTAGTCCATTTGTTAGGTGTCTTGATCTCCATTTAATCCTTTTATTCTCTTTATGAAGTATTCTGTATTATTTTTTAATCTACCTTCTAATTCACATATTCTCTCTCCAGGGGTGTCTTAGCTATTTAAAATTTCTTTACTCTTCTATTCCAGTGTTTATGATTTTCTGTACTAGAAAGCTTATTTGCATCTTTTTTTTTTTTTTTTTTTTTTTTTTTGTGGTACGCGGGCCCCTCACTGCCGCGGCCTCTCCCGTTGTGGAGCACAGGTTCCGGACGCACAGGCCCAGCAGCCATGGCCCACCGGCCCAGCCGCCCTGCGGCATGTGGGATCCTCCCGGACCGGGGCACGAACCTGCGTCCCCCGCATCAGCAGGTGGACTCTCAACCACTGTGCCACCAGGGAAGCCCTATTTGCATCTCTTTGATAATTAGCTATTGATTACTCATGTATTATGTATCTTATCATCTATTTAAATATGTTAATTAACATTTCTTGTACTTTGATGATAAATCTTTACAGGTTTCCATTTTGGTTTATTGTTTATGCTGATGTTGGCATTTTGGAAGGGGGGAAATCTGTGCTTGTTTTGGAGGACTTTAACTGTAGGAATATTTGTAGAAGCCTCAATTAAGGTTAAGCTCCCCTAGAAATAATTAGATTTGTATTTGCCATATATATGAGTTTACAAACAGAAATTAGTTGGGCCATGCTGATATTGTTAATTAGAACACCAAAGCTACATCAGGGCACTCTTTTGTTTACAGATTCTCAAGGCAACATTTTATTCCCCAACCATAGTTAGGGACAAAATTAGAATTTTCCTTGGTTCTTTATTTCTTATGAGAAAAAAAGTCCAGTTTTTCACTATGGGTATAGTCAATTAAGCATTTATTTCATTTTTTAAAAAATATTTATTTACTTATTTATTTGGCTGCATCGGGTCTTAGCTGCGGCACACGGGACCTTTTAGTTGGAGCATGTGGAATCTTTAGTTGCAGTATGCGGGATCTTTAGTTGCAGCATGCAAACTCATAGTTGAGGCATGTGGGGTCTAGTTCCTTGACCAGGGATTGAACCCAGGCCCCCTGCGTTGGGAGTGTTGTGTCCTTGCCACCAGGGAAGTCCCAGTCAATTAAGCATTTAGAATTATGTGTATGTCTCAGCTGTCTATTAATTTGAGCCCATTTTCAAGCACACCTGAGTATTTAAAATAATGTTTAACATAATTTTGGGGGCTTCCCTGGTGGCGCAGTGGTTGAGAGTCCGCCTGCTGATGCAGGGGACACGGGTTCGTGCCCCGGTCTGGGAAGATCCCACATGCTGCGGAGCAGCTGGGCCCGTGAGCCATGGCCGCTGAGCCTGCGCGTCCGGAGCCTGTGCTCTGCAATGGGAGAGGCCACGGCAGTGAGAAGCCCGCGTACCGCAAAAAAAAAAAAAAAAAAAAAAAAAAAAAAAATATATATATATATATATATATATATATATATAATTTTGTATATTACAATTTATAATTGGAGGATTTTCAGTTTTTCTACCCAATACCCAAACAATTTCCAAACAAGAAGTGTAAACGTCCCTTAAAAATATAAACCATACTAAGATCACTCAGTGGTAATCAGCTGATATTTAAGCTACGCTGCAAAGTTCCAGGCAACTTTCACACACATGCCTGGTGCTGCAAGGGACCTCTTTTCTTGTGGGGATGTCCAGCAGGATAGGCTGACCTTTTACATGGTAGCCATGTGTCCTCAAAAAGCAAGACAGAAGGACATTCCCTCTTAAAGCTTAACCCCATAATTGGCATAATATAATTTCCACCATATTCTATTTATTGCTCAAAATAATCACAGCCTTCATCAGCTCAAGAGGAGGGGGAAATGAACAGAACCTCTCATTGGAAGGAGTATCCAGGAATGAGCAACATTCCTGGATCTAATATCCACTAAAACCAAGCTTCTTGAGATCCTTTTGGGTGCCATACACAGGGTATGGCCAAGAAACAAGTGTTTTGTTCATTATACTAAGGTGGTTGTCTATGGATTCGTTTACTCTTTACCTACCACTAGGAGAGGGACACCTATCATTTAGTGGAATCCTATACTCTACACCACAACTTTCACACTAAAGTGGAATGAAGTGTCTAAACATTATAGACACCCTCTCCCACTTGTAGGACCCTGCATGTAGACAAAGAAACACACAGGTAGGCAGCAAGGGGGATGTAAGTAGAGATTTCTTGGTGAAAGGAACTTGGACAGACAGGGTTTCAATATCTAATTTTTCTGACTTAGGGACACAGAGTTCTCCCATATTTCTCGTGGTTCCCTTCTTTCTTGGGTCCTCTAATGCCTGACACTTCAGTTGTAATCTATCCCTCTCAGCTGTGCCTTGAAAAGTACATATCCACAGAGTCATAAATGGGGCAGGTTTGAGGACAAAATTTAGGGAGAGGGAAAAGCATAAGAAGCCCTGGATATATGCCCTTGCATGATGTTGGAGTGTGGTTAAGGGAAACACTTGATTATACTTTTTCACTTGAATTAATTTCCAAATGGAGATTGAGGTAATTGAAGTTTATTCTTTTATATAAAGGTATTTCCTATCAAGCAGGTTGATCAAGAGAAGCATGGTTTCTGTTATCCTCTGATAGACTCACACACTCAAAGGCAAAACCATGCCTAATGGGTCAGACACTGAAGTGAGATTTAGGGAATCACCTAGGTCCTGGTGTCAGTTCTAATTCAGTAAATATGTGACTTTGGGTAACGCCCTTCACCTACCAGAATATGGTAAAGGAATCTGGGTTTTCAGAGGGATAGATTACACAAGCCAGTCCATTTACTTCAACAAGCACAATAACCTTGCATATTATTCCTACTTACAACAAATTTCACTCAGGTGCATGACAAAATACCTGCTCAAGTATCAGATCCACTGAGCTATATGGTTTCTGCTTATCTTCACTTCTCAAAGGCTGATGAATTTCACAATGCCTCTGTGTAGAATATTGCAGTTATTTCTGCAACGTGTTTCAGTTCTCGCTTATGTTTTACAATGAATTCTGTAATACAGATAATGTTGAAAAAAGTTTGAATGGGGTATGCTTGTCCTATTAATACTATTTTCTTAGGGTTGGAACTTATAGTTTGTTATTTAAGCAGTAAAGCCCTTGCTCTAATTCGTATTTTCAGTAGTCAACACCATTAGATCATGATTGCTCTTTAGGTGTCCATTTTCTTCAATTACACTCTGAAGTGAATAATTACATATGCTCATATCTCCTCCAAGGTCTTCAACCTTGAACTCCATTTTCCCTCTCTCCTTCCTAGATGCCATGTGTGTCACTTATCCTTGCGCTTCTGTCTTCACAGCGTATATGGTACAGTTGTAACACTGGTTTACTAATGCCTGTATTTGATTATTGGATTTACTAAATGTAAAACACACCTAGCACAATAAAAATATCCTAGTAGGTTAGATTTCTTAACAGGAATTCTCACATATTATTAATGTGCAAGAAATGTTTAGAAAAACATTTGTATTTCATACGGGCAAACACTGGGATATTGAAGCAGCAACAATGAGCACAATAGGAATTAAATAATTTTGTGAAATACCATTTTATCCTATGGGTCCACAGTTCTCTTTTTGAAAATGCAATGGCTCTGAAATGAGCTTTCTGCTTCCAAAATTATATTCAGGTTCTGTACGACCAACTTGAGGTCCCACACAGAGATATTTACTTGCCATTGATTTGGTGGAAGATTTTCCTGGTCTCCTTGGGAATCATATTCTTTTAAAAAAATTCTTTCATAAGATTCCTCTAATATTCCACAAAATAATAAATAAGATTCCTGAAAATGGGACTCATTTATCCTAAATATTTACTCCAGCGACCAAGGAGAGCTCTGGAGATATAATAGCCCGTCAGAATTCTTCAATCTTGGACTGAAAAACACAGACTTTCACTGCCCATTCTTTAAAAGACACTGCCTCCTTCATACCTGAACTACTCAGGGAAGCTCTCTCTAGTATCTTGCCACGGCACCCCAATTCTTTTTCCTTATCTCACAAGGCTCTGCCAATTTAAAAAAAGTATTTTGTTTAGTCTGTCCTGTAGAGACCTGTCCCTCTTCTGAGGGGCTCAGGAAAAGTTTGATTTTGTAGATTATCAGGAATTTATCTCAGTGTTTGGCTGAGAGTGATATACTTTACAGGTTCTTATATCCTACACAATAGGAAATAATTACAACTTTTTAAAAAGAAGTACAAATGGAATACAAAAATTGAAAAATATGTAGGTGTAAAGCAACATAATACTTTCTAAAAATTGAAAATGACAGAGTATCTTCTCCCTCACAGATAAGAAGAAATAAAATACTAAAATGAAATTACTGAACATTCACATAATTGTGAAAATGACTGTGGCAGGGCCACCTTGTTTCACTTAAGTGGTCACCAGTGTTCTCTTAATAAAATGGAAGAGGCAGGAGATATGTCTATATTTAGCTCAGAATACATATCTCCTATGGGTTGAATTTGTACCTCTAAAATTCATCTATCTATGCTGTAAATACTCGTACTCATATGTGATCATATTTGGAATCTTTACTGGGTAATCAAGTTAAAATATGTTCATTAGAGTAGGTCTTAATCCAAATGAGTTGCATCCATATAAAAAGGGAAAATCAGACATAGATACATACATATAGGGAGGAAAATGTGTGGAGGTGTAGGGAGATTTCAGCTATCCACAAGGCAAGGAGAGGGTCCTAGAATAGATGCCCCTTATGCATTCACACCTTGCATAAGATCCAACTCAGATGTAACCTTGATTTGGACTTAGAGCCTCCAGAAGTATGAGACAATAAATGTATGTTGTTTAAGTGACCCAATCACCAGCATTTTGTACAGAAGCTCTAGAAAACTTATATAATATTTAAATGACCTTGATTAGATTTTTTTTTTTTTTTTTTTTTTTTGCGGTACGTGGGCCTCTCACTGTTGTGGCCTCTCCCGTTGCAGAGCACAGGCTCCGGACGCACAGGCTCAGCAGCCATGGCTCACGGGCCCAGCCGCTCTGCGGCATGTGGGATCTTCCCGGACCGGGGCACGAACCCGTATCCCCTGCCTTGGCAGGCGGACTCTCAACTGCTGCGCCACCAGGGAAGCCCGACCTTGATTAGATTTATAAAACAAAGAAACAAACAGCAGATAAATAATCACACTTGTTACCCTACTGTCACCAAACCTGAACATCCCAGGAAGACTGTTACTGGTTCATTCATGAACACCGCACTATAGAGTGAGTGGCCCAGTGACTGTGGCTACCAGTTTGGGTCCCTCATTGGCTGACCTGGTGTCGAGGTGGACTTGAACCTCTCTGACTGGATGCTCCCACCATCCCCATGATGTTGAGCTACAAGTCATGAAGGTTTTCCACTTCAAAAACAAGAGAATAAGGCCTAGAAAAGAATAGAATTAGATCATCTGAACGAGTTGGAGTAGACTTCTGATTCTAGGCAGCCTGGAATAAGTTGTTTCCTGAACTTTTTGTTGCACTTATTTCTATGCTGTATTGGAGTCCCCTTTTTAAGTGAATCCATAAACACAGTAATGGTGAAAAGGTTTCTGAATGGGCTATACTCTTCCTATCAATACTATCATCCCTGATTTGAGACTTATAACTGTTATTTAAGCAGTGAAGCCATTTCCCTCAGTTTGCCTTTACAATAAACCACAACGTTACAAGGTGATTGCTCACTAGGTTCCCGTATTCCCTCAATCAACTGAAGTGAATAATTACTAGTTGTTACTCCCCTTTCCAATCTTCAACATCAGACTTTCCCTTTCCCCTCTCCATCCTAGATTTCCTATGTATCAGTCATCTCTGAGGTCCCAGTTATCACTTCAAAACCAATTATGGTATATTTTGAATATTTTGGGGTTTTTTTTAACTAATGTGTCCATTTAATTTCTGAATTTATAAATGTGAAAGAAACAAAGCTCACTAAAAATATTAATGGATTCTTTTTCTTAAAACGACTTCCTACATAATACGATATGTATTATATTTAGGTCCTTAATCCATTTTGAGTTTATTTTTGTGATTGCTGTTGGAGAATTTTCTAATTTCATTTTATTACATCTAGCTATCCAGTTTTCCCAGCACCATTTATTGAAGAGACTGTCTTTTCTCCATTATATATTCTTGCCTTTTTTATTGTAGATTAATTGACCGTAAGTTCATGGGTTTATTTCTGGGCTCTCTCTTCTATTCCACTAATCTATGCGTCTGTTTTAGTGCCAGTACTATACTGATTGATTACTGTAGTTTTCTGGTATAGTCTGAAGTCAGGGAACCATATTCCTCCAGCTCTGGTCTTCTTTCTTAAGATTGTTTTGGCTATTCGGGACCTTTTGTGTTTCCACACACATTTAAAAACTTTTTGTATAGTTCTGTGAAAAATGCCCCGGTATTTTCATAGGGATTACATTGAATCTGTCGATTGCCTTGGATAGTACAGTCATTTTAACAATATTAATTCTTCCAACCAATAAACATGGAATATCTTTCCCTCTGTGATGTCTTCAATTCCTTTCATCAGTGTCTTATAGTTTTCCAAGTACAGGTCTTTTACTAACTTAAGTACATTTATTCTTAGGTATTTTATTGATTATTTTTCTCTCACACTGGCAGTTTCTCAGTACTCAGAGTAACCAGTTTTGTTAAAATAACAGCTCACATTTATTCATCAATTCCAGTATGTGTGGTATTTTGGGGACCTAATTAATGTTAAAAGAATTTAAAATTTACTAAATGTTAAATAATTTTAGTGTTTATGTGTAAGTATTCCCATTTCTGTTTGTGTTCTGTCTTTGCAGAAAGTGGTTTTGTCATTCTCTTCATTCTGATCACTGGAGGTTTTGATAAGAATTGGAGGTAATAGCTGGTGAATTATGTCCCATGATTTTGAGGAGCACTCTGCAGACCATGTCAGAGAGTTCCTGCTCAGGCCATGGAGGCTCAGCCATGGAAAGGTAAGATTCTGTGTGGGAGTAAAATGGCTGCCAAGTGGCCAAAGTCATTCTGATGGAGGCAACGACTTCAGTTAGGGAGGTCAGACTCGTTCAGGAAGCTCAAACTGAGTTTTATTCAATGTAGGTGGCTTAGGTGACAACTTCTCAGAGTTCTCATGCATAAATAGTAGGCATAAATCAGCTGAGGTGAACTTTGCCTACGTGGGGCATAGTTCAAAGATTTTCTGGTAGAGGTCACGGAAAGTTTAAAGGTCACCAGATTTCCACTGTGATTGGTTGACTGGAGGCCAAGCAGGGGGCCATCCAATCACACGTGACATGGGGTGCCTTAGTGACAGGCCTCCCTGCTTTGCATTTTATCCAATCAGATATGAACATTGCCCGTGACATCAGAGAAGGCAGGGAGTATAAACGGGGCCAGCGGCACTCAACTGCCGCACTGTCCTTCCCTCTGAGCTGTGGGGGAGACGGTTCTGACATGTCTGAGCCTTCGCCTGAGACGTCTGAAGAAAGCCTGGCCACCAAGGAAGCAGAGCCCTCCAAAGCCGAGCCAAAGAACCCGAAGCAGAAGACACCGAAGCGCCGCGGCTACCGCAGCCGCCGCCGCTCTGATGGCTTCGACAGCTTTGCCGCCTATTTCCCCAGGGTGCTGAAGCAGGCCCACGAGGGCCTGAGCCTCTCAGAGGAGGCCGTGGACGTCATGGATTCGTTCGTTAAGGATATGTTTGAGCGAATCGCCAACGAGGCGGCGCACCTGGTCTGCTCCAGCAAGCGCTCCACCCTCAGCTCTGGAGAGATCCAGACCTCCGTGCGCCTGCTGCTGCCTGGGGAGCTGGGCAAGCATGCCATGTCCAAAGCCAGCAAGGCCGTCATCAGATACACCACTGGCAAATGAGCTGCCTCCGGACCATCTGAGCATCTCAAACCAAAGGCTCTTTTCAGAGCCACTCATTTGGCGGGAAAAGACCTGTAGCTCTGAAGAGTCCGATCCACTCTGGGTTTTCGCCCTGTGCCATGAGGGAAATACCATAAACCTCATCCACTCTGCTTGAGTATATGTCTTTAGTGCCATTCGTTCCACAGAGAATCACGAACTAGTCTTAGCCAAAATGCACCTTGTCACTTTCCTAACTGGTCATTTCTACTTGTGGTTTCTCTGTTCACCCATTTTAGGGATTTTTATGGTCAAAATTCTTTCCATACAAGATTCACTGACCATTTTTATTGTCATTCTCCCAGCTGTATATAGCAGTATCATCCAGAGATTTTTATGTGGGATATAGTAACTGAAAGAGTGAAGTAGTGGACATGAAAATCTCACTTACACGTTCATACGCCTTTAACATATCTCAAATCTGAATTCAGTTAAGTACATAAAATAGGACCCAAACGCAGTGTAAAACTAAATAATCTAATTTTCTAGAATCAAGCACCATACCTCGTGAAATTAGTATTCTACATAATTCAGATTTCTCTGATTTTATTTTTTTATGCCTAAAACTTTTCGGTTTTTATCCAGAAATCTTGACTGAACTGTAATTCTGCATGGATGATGAGATCATCCAATGACAGCAGCTGTAGCCACAGTCTGAGGAGCAGCAGCTTATGAGGGACTGGGAGCCCCTGAGCCAGAGCAATTGGCCCAGAGTGTGGTGGGGCGTCCAGAGCTGAACAAATAACAGCCTTCCTGTGATACTCAGCCGGGAGAGTGAGCGGGAAGGAGGTGTGATAGTTTCCCTGTGGTTTTCCCTTCGAGTACTTGCTTTTAATCATGGTGATTTAAGTACACACAACCAGATCTGGTAGTGGGACATGTCTCTATCTCCTTGCATGAAAATAAGAGGGGGAAGTTCAGCAGTTAAGAGAACTAAGATGACTCCTTCCTCTACCTCAAGTAATTTGAATGTTAATGCTTCTAATAATATTTATTGAATTTAATATCCATTGTGCTTTCTTCTTGGTGCATTGCCTTTTCTTCTAATCTTTTTCTAAAAATATGTTGCTGAATTTCAAGGATTTGTTGATTTTCCTAGTCCATTTTTCAAAAAATTGATTTCTAATTTCCTACATCATTGGAGAGAGAGAATGCACTCTATGATTTCAATCCTTTGTAATTTACTATGGTTTTCATTAGAAATTAATATTTCAGTATATTAAAATCTATTCATTCTGCACTTTTAAAATAAGCAACAACGATATGCTGTACAGCACAGGGAAATATAGAAATTATTTAATAATAACTTTAAACAGTATAATATATAAATATTTTGAATCACTTGTTATAAACCTGAACTAATATAATATTGTAACTCACCTATACTTTAAGAAAAAATATAAAAATTAAAAAGAAATTTTAAGTACCCCTGGATTAGGATGTACAAACCTGTGAAGGATGTCACTCTCAGCCAAAGAGAGAAAAGCTAGATAAACTGCAAAATTCCAACCTTTTCTTGAACCCAGTTTTAGTGCTTTCTCTATGTCAGGCTTTATAGATTTCTATGAGATCTAACTTATTTTCCCATGAATTTCACTTCCCAATTTATTCTCGTCCTCGTGTGAGCGTGTTATGGAACTTTCAGAATTATTTTATGTGTGATATGCAATAGAAATTGTGGAGGAGCAGTTATATACATCAACTACCCCTATTATACATTATCAACATATCCCAGTTTAAGCATACATTTAAATATATAAATGGGAACTGATAATAGCTTACAGAAGTGGCAAAACAAAGTTTTCACAAACATTTCACTTTTCTAAATCCCTGGTTGTTGAAATTATTTGAAATATCCCTACAGATGTATCAATCAATTCTTTCCTAGCAGAGAAACTTTAAAATACAAACTTTCATGACATGCAATTTTATATCCATTGAAGAGTGTCAAGTGAGAGCAGCTCAAGCTCCTGTCTCCACTGGGGGTCTGGCAGCCTGTGAGCTACAGCCATTGGCCCCAAATGTTGTCCAGTGACCAGGGCTGAACAGATAATAGCCTTTGTATGATAATCAAACTGGAGATTAAGGGGAAAGGAACTGTGGAACTTTGCTTTTTTTTTTTTTTTTTGGTTCCTTACTTATATTTAATCATGGGGATTTAATGACTTAAATCCAGAGCAAGTCATTTCTTCAGCCCCTTGCATCAGTTTAGAGGAGGTTTATCAGCAATAGAAGACCTAATATGTCTCCTTTTACCTCAAGTGGTTTGAATGTTAAGGTTCATATCTGTTCTTTTCCATTGTGTTTTATTTGTGTCCCATGAAGATTTTTATTTGTGTCATTTTTGTATAAGTGTACTGCCAAATTTCAAAGAAGTTGCTGATTTTCTATTTCTTGTTTAAAACAGATTTCTACCTTCCTACGACTGTTGAGAGAGGATGATCTGTGGGATTTCAGTCTTGTGCAGTATATTCTGATTTGCTTTAAAGCCCAGTACTTCCTCATGATTGTGAAGTGTTTCATTTGAACATGTAAAATCAGTTGTAAATAATCATTTTGACTGGGATGTACAAGGTAGTAAAGGATGTCTCTCTCAGGCAAACAATGAGACAAAAGCTATATAAGTTGCAAAATTAAAAAATTTCTCGGGCTCATTCTGTGGAGAGACAAAAAACAAAGTATTCTACCTTGGTCACAGCACCACTTGCTGAAGAGCAAAATGGGGGACAGGATAAGACAGTAGAGAGAGTTCACAGAAAATTGCAGGTATGAAGGGGGCCAATATTACCTCCAGCGATCTCTTTGAGATCAGCAGAATTAGGATTTTGGCCAATAAGCCCCCTCATGAAGTTCATTACTTATTATTATTTGGGAAAGATGAAACTTAAAAGGTTTTGAAATAAAGAGAGCTTGCTGCACAGCTTGCCATTAAAATCTACCATGAAATCAGGTGCATACCTTCCTCTGTGTAAGAAATAGAAATTGTTGTACACACTGGAAAAAAAATTTCAGAACTCCAAACTCTTGGTAGAGCCAGGTGCCTTTTCTGAGAAACAAGTGTGGACCACTTTGAAAAGAGTTGACCTCAGAAAATCACTTAATGTCTATCATGCTAATGGTTGCTGCATCAAAATGCCAGTTTTTCTCCATATGAAACAGAGATTCATTACCAAGGTTATTTTTGCATGTTAGTCTCAAAGCTATGGTCTCTGTAAAAAGTATAAGAGCTCTAATACACCAGGACACTGCTATTGTGCTTTGGGTGTTTTGCTTTTGTGAAATCAGAAATGAAATAGGATCATTATTTATACATATTATATAATAGGTAATATGTTTACCTAATATGCATAATAGGTCTGGAGAGTGAAGACTGGGCATGCAAGGGTGAGCAACACATACAAAATTTAGAAAGGTAAGAAGATAAAGGGAATTTTGTGATTTTTCGTTGTTGAAGATGGGAAGGGGGAGTGAGCGATTGTGATTATACACTTCCGTGGGTTCTTGCAGAAAGAAGGGTACCTAGTGAGCAATTGCGATCTAATGGTGTGTGTGGTTTACTGTAAAGACAACCTGAGGAAAAGAGTGTAATGCTTAATCCACAAATTAGAACCATCAACGCGTGGAAAATAGTATTGCTAGGGCAAAAATATCCCATTCAAACTCTTTTCTCCATTACCCATGTTATGGAATTCATTTGAAGTGTGGATCCAAACACAGCAAACGAATAAGTAAACCAAAAAGTTCAAGGGAAAAAAAATCTATCCCAGATTCTAATCTACCCGGAAAAATTTTAATCTTGGAACTGAAGGGTCTACTCTAACTTCTTCAGGTAATCTGTGTCTATTCTTTTCCAGGCTTTACTATTTTTGAAAACAACCTTGGTGATATAGGCCTCGGATGATGGGAGATCCAATCAGAGAAGCTTAAGCACCACTCGCCTCTGAGTCAGCCAATGAGAGGCCAGCAACGGTGAGCTACAGCCATTGGTCCGGAATTCAAGCTGGTTTTCCGGGCTGAAGAAGTCAGTGCCTTCCTGGATGTTTAGCCTTGGTAAAAACTGACGGTATTAGGTTTGATTATTTGCCTGCTCTTTGCTTCTTTGCTTGATTGGTTGTATGTTTCTAATGGTGGTGTTTACCTGGGGCTGATATACAAAATGCCAGAGGTCCCTTTACTTGAAAGACACGTACATAATGTCTCACACTTCTGGAGGCCGGAAGTCCAAATCAAGATGTCAGCTGGTTTGGTTCCTCAGACTGCTGAGAAGGAAGCCTCTGTTCCAGGACTCTGTCCTTGGCTTGTGAAGATGGCAGAGAAACCCCTCTATCTGTTCACAGTTTTCTCCCTATATGACGGTCTCTGTGTCCATACTTCCCCTTTTATATGGATACAGGTCATTTTGTATTAAGGATCATCCTAATGGAGGCAGTTTAACTTGATTTCCCAGGAGAGATCCTATCTCTGTATACAATCACATGTCAGGTATTTGGGTTTAGCACATCAACATAGGAATTTAGGGAGAGAGTATTCAACCCACAGAAGACATGAATTTTGAGTTATAGGTGAGCATATCTCTTGACTCTTCAATTATATTAAGAGAACACTGGTTCTCTTCACCTATAAATACTGGTTTGATGTTTACGATGTGGTATAGTTACAGTTTTTGAACTCTTCCAACACATGTAAGCATAGATTATTGATGGAAAATCTTACTTAAACAGATATTTTTGATGAATGAATGCATTCAAAACCCTGAGAAATCTGGAAAAAATGTAATGTTTTCATAATTGTGTATCATTTAGCGATCACTGCATTGCAAATTACTTCAACACTTAGTGGATTAAAGCAGCAATTATTTATTATTTCTCATGTATCTATGGGTCAGCTGAATGCTTCTGCTGACCTGGGTGGTATTTCTCAGGATTTTCGTGTAGCCCTTCTCTCTTTATTCATCGTCCCTGGTAGAGTTCATATCACATCACTTCCAAATTAGCAATGCATAGATAGGACTTTTCTCTGTGTGCTAAAATTGATGTTTCATTTTAAGTAACGTTTTGTAGATACTTAGATTAAAAATAGAAAGAGAGGGCTTCCCTGGCAGTGCAGTGGTTGAGAGTCCACCTGCCGATGCAGGGGTGACGGGTTCGTGCCCCGGTCCGGGAAGATCCCACATGCTGTGGAGTGGCTGGGCCCGGAGCCATGGCCACTGAGCCTGCGTGTCCAGAGCCTGTGCTCCACAACGAGAGAGGCCAAAACAGTGAGAGGCCCGCACACCGCAAAAAAAAAAAAAAAAAAAAAAAAAAAAAATAGAGAACATTCGTGACTGCTTAAGGGAAAATAAGGTGAACCCTCTCATGTAATTTTCCTCAACTATTTGAACAGTGAATAGTTTTATTTATTTTAAAAATGTTCCTGACTTTCCACCTAGGTGAAGGGGGAAGAAACTCTTTCATTGTAGTCCCTATAAATGCATTGTGATTTGCTGAACAATGTTTGTTCAGTTTTGTTTGGTATTCCTTTTTTGCTTTTGAAAGAAATTGTAAATTTCCCTATTGATTAGGATGCTAAAACGTGAAAAGGATGTCACTCAGCTAAACAGTGAGACAAAATATGGACAACCTACAGAAATGAGAACTTTTCTTCAGGCCCTGAAAAAAGGGACTGCACCGTCCTGGAGAGACAAAACAGCATCTTTTTTAATGTTTTCAGAAACCCACAAACTCAGGATTAAGAATCGGGCAAGGCAGAAAACTAGAGAGAGCTTAACCACTCTGAGTTGTGTGGCTATGAAGGGGGCCATTGCCTGATCGAGGAGGACTGTAAAGGCCTTTTTTCCTTTGGTCCAGTGTATTGATAGAACTCGATTGGGCCAGTACCCCCCAAGAACTGTCCTTGTGGACATCAGACTAAGGATTTATGATAAATGAGCCACCGGAATGGGAATATTATTTATTTATATTCTTGAACATGGTATGAATCTTATGAAAATATTTCAGATAAAGAATTTGACTCTCAAGGAGACCAAGGAAAACTACCACCAAAGTATCCGCAGGTAAATCCCGCAGGTACCTCAGGATGATCTTACACACCTGGAACAAAATTTCGGATGACAAGAGAGCTCTAGGTAAAGCTCAAGGGCGACTGACACACAGGAAATCTAAGAAAGAGGAATAATAGGGTTTAATGTTGAAGAGGCTAAGGCCGAATAAGTACATGTGATTTTTGACTTCAGAAGGTAATTAAGGAGAAAGGGCACCTAGTGAGCAATCATGATCTAACAGTGTGGTTTACTGAAATGATAAACTAAGGGAAAGAGCTTTACTGCTTAAATAATAAAAGATAAACATCAACTCTGAGAAAATAGTATTAGCAGGACAAACATACCCCATTCAAACTTTTTCAACATGACTTGCATCAGGGAAATCATTTAAAAGCAGAATCAAGGACCCAAACACAGCACGGAAATAATTAAAGCAAAATGTTCAAGAAACAGTAACTATCCAAGGTGGAAGAAACTGAAGTTACACTTGTGACTGGTTCAGATTAATCTTATTTGTTTTTTTCCCTCAAGAGTACATTGTCCTGTTTTTGGAAAACGGAAACCTTCATGTCTTGCACCTCGGCATCATGGGGATGCTGGAAGTGTCCAATCAGAGCAGCCCAAGCACCACTCTGGGCCGTCTCAGCCAATGAAAAGCCTGCAGCTCCTGAGGTACAGCCATTGACTCAAAAGTGTGAGGAGGTGTCCTGGGCTGAAGTAATAGGAGTCTTTCCGGCACATGCAGCCTTTGAGATTGAGAGGGGAAAGGGATGTGATTCTTTGCCATTGGGCCAGATGTTACAATGTGACACGGTGTAATCCAGTAACAGCCTTCTTGGGAGATTTGGCCTTTAGAGATTATGGAGTATAGTGGAACGTTTCATTCCCTGTGGTTTGTTTGCTGGCTGGTGTTTAATCATGGTGATTTAATTATATGAATTCAGAGACTGTGCTGGACATGTCTTTTGTTCTTTGCATCAAATATGGCAAGATGTTGATTACTAATATTTCAAGTAAGATTTTTATATCTTCATTTGTAAATGGAGCTCTTCAGAAATTGGAATAGTAAGCTTTCTTCACTGCTTGTATCATTCCGTTACATTTTCTGGTAATAAAAATTAGCTTTTCCTCCTTCATGACTGAAACCATTTTATTGGCAGTAGAATTAGCTGTCCCTTAAATGTCCAAGAGGAAACCTGATCGGAAGCCTAGTCACTGTGGATGAAACCACACTGATGACCCCCATTTTTTCAATTCTTCTAAAGTCCCTTTTTGGTCCAACTTCTGTAATTTATTTCTACATAAATACATTTAAATATGCCTTTGATTGTATTATTGTAGACTCTTGAAAGTAATTTGATTTTCATTTTTAAATATTTCGCCTTTTATTGATTCCATTTTTTCTCCCTATGTTGGTTTCTTAAAGAATAGGGTAATAGGTAATAGTTGTGGCTCATGTGCTCTAGAGAGCTGGCTCAGTAGTTGTGGCACACAGGCTTAGTTGTTCCATGGCACGTGGGATGTTCCTGGACCAGGGCTCGAACCTGTGTCCCCTGCACTGGCAGGCAGATTCTTAACCACTGCTCCATCAGGGAAGCCCTTCTATTGCTTTTTATCTCTTTTTTACTTATTTTCTCTCTGATATTTATTATTTCCTTCCTTCTGCCGACCTTGAGCTTGGTTTGTTTTTTTCTTATTCTTTTAGATGTTGGGGTAGGTCGTTTATTTGAGATTTTTCTTGTGTCTTGAAGTAAGTCGGTATGGCTATAAGCTTCCCTCTTAGAACTGCTTTTGCTGTGCCCCATAGGTTTTGGAAAGATGTATTTTTATTTTCATTTGTCTCCAGGTATTTTCTAACTTCCTCTTTGATTTCCTCACTGACCCATTGGTTTATTACTAGCATATCGTTTAGTCTCCATGTGTTTGTGGTTTTCCCATTTTTCTTTATGTAATCATTTTCTAGTTTCATACAGTGTGGTTAGAAAAAATGCTTGGTACAATTTCTGTCCTCTTAAATTTGTTGAGACTTGGGTTGTGGCACAGCATGTGATCTATCCTGGAGAAAGTTTCATGTGCACTTGAAAAGAATGTGTATTCTGCTGTTTTTGAATGGAATGTCCTGTAGATGTCTATTAAGTGCAACTAGTCTAATGTGTCATTTAAGGCCACTACTTCCTTACTGATTTTTTATCTGGATTATCTGTCTATTGCTGTAAGTGGGGCGTTAAAGTTCCCTAATATTATTGTATTCTTGTCAATTTCTTCCAAGAAATTTTACACAACAGATGAGACACAGCTGGATGGAGAATTGGTGAATTAGAAAACAGATGAAAGAAATTACACAGAATAGCTCATAGTAAGATAAATGAAGTAGAAGATTAAAGAGAGGCCAAGGGACCTAAGAAATGGACTAAGAAGGTATTAAGTGCATTTTGTAGGCATGCCAGAAGTGGTAACCTTGTTAAATTTTAGAATAATAATATTCACAGGGACACGGTTGATAATTATCCAGAATTTAGGAAAGCCTTGATTCCATAGATTCAGGGAGCATACTTGGACACATCATATTAAAGCTACAGAGTTAGCATATAGATCATAATAGCAGACAAAAAGACACATTGTATACAGAGCAATGCAAATACTGTGACAGTAAATCTCCTTTCATCAACAAATGGAAGCCGAAAGTGAGTGGTGAGAGTAAGTAACCATCCACGTAGTGTTGTACTCCTAGCCTAAGTATCATGATAAGACTTTGATAGACTTGAAGATGGACCACTCAGCACACCAAAACAAGGACAGACTTACTGCCAGTCCTTAGCCATAAGCCACTTTAGATGTTACCTCTGCTGCACATAGCTACCTTGTCCAATGTTCTGTACTTCTTGAGTTGGCCCACTTCCAAGGACTGATCAAGGAGGTGGCATAAAGATCTGGCTATGTTGGACCAATGTGAAATGACTTCAACAGGCCTTTAGAACTCAGCATGGGATGAGAAAGTAATTTTGGAGGGTCTGCGTTAGATGTGCACTTCTCCCTCTGCCCACACCTACCTCTCGCATCCCTTTCTTGGGCATTGAGCATGCATAAATATCCTGCACACTAAACACCATATCGATGTTTGTGTCCTTAGAACTTAATTCAGAATAAAAGAGATTGGAGACAACATGAAAAATCATGGTATCAATATTTACACCAACAGATACCATGTGAAAGGAACTTCTAAGGAATGTTTGCCACTTCTGGTATCCCTAGGAGATGTACTTTATACTTTCTTAGTCCATTTGTTAGGTGTCTTGATCTCCATTTAATCCTTTTATTCTCTTTATGAAGTATTCTGTATTATTTTTTAATCTACCTTCTAATTCACATATTCTCTCTCCAGGGGTGTCTTAGCTATTTAAAATTTCTTTACTCTTCTATTCCAGTGTTTATGATTTTCTGTACTAGAAAGCTTATTTGCATCTTTTTTTTTTTTTTTTTTTTTTTTTTGCGGTACGCGGGCCCCTCACTGCTGCGGCCTCTCCCGTTGTGGAGCACAGGTTCCGGACGCACAGGCCCAGCAGCCATGGCCCACCGGCCCAGCCGCCCTGCGGCATGTGGGATCCTCCCGGACCGGGGCACGAACCTGCGTCCCCCGCATCAGCAGGTGGACTCTCAACCACTGTGCCACCAGGGAAGCCCTATTTGCATCTCTTTGATAATTAGCTATTGATTACTCATGTATTATGTATCTTATCATCTATTTAAATATGTTAATTAACATTTCTTGTACTTTGATGATAAATCTTTACAGGTTTCCATTTTGGTTTATTGTTTATGCTGATGTTGGCATTTTGGAAGGGGGGAAATCTGTGCTTGTTTTGGAGGACTTTAACTGTAGGAATATTTGTAGAAGCCTCAATTAAGGTTAAGCTCCCCTAGAAATAATTAGATTTGTATTTGCCATATATATGAGTTTACAAACAGAAATTAGTTGGGCCATGCTGATATTGTTAATTAGAACACCAAAGCTACATCAGGGCACTCTTTTGATTACAGATTCTCAAGGCAACATTTTATTCCCCAACCATAGTTAGGGACAAA